>NC_042976.1:38294073-38386666 GCF_901001165.1 Salmo trutta | reverse complement strand
TCAAGTTCTTCCACACCGATCTCGACAAACCATTCTGTATGGACCTTGCTTTGTGCATGGGGGCACTGTCATGCTGAAACAGGAAAGGGCCGTCCCCACAAAGTTGCCACAAAGTTGGAAGCACAGAATCATCTAGAATGTCATTGTATGCTGAAGCATTAAGATTTCCCTTCACTGGAACTAAGGGCCCTAGACCGAATCATGAAAAACATTATTCCTCCTCCACCAAACTTTACAGTTCACACTATGCATTTGGGCAGGTAGCATTGTCCTGGCAGCCGACAAACCCAGATTCGTCCATCGGACTGGCAAATGGTGAAGGGTCATTCATCATTTTAGAAAACACGTTTCCAATGGTGGCGAGCTTTACACCACTCCAGCTGGCGTTTGGCATTGCACATGGTGATCTTAGGCTTGTGTGCGGCTCCTCGGCCATGGAAACCCATTTTATGAAGCTCCCGATGAACAGTTCTTGTGCTGACGTTGCTTCCAGAGGCAGTTTGGAACTCGGTAGTGAGTGTTGCAACCGAGGACAGATGATTTTTACGCGCTTCGGCACTCGGCGGTCCTGCTCCGTGAGCTTGTGTGGCCTGTCATTTCGCGGCTGATCCGTTGTTGCTCCTAGACGTTTCCACGTCACAATAACAGCACTTACAGTGAACCGGGGCAGCTTTGGCGTATGTGTTATTTCATCGTTTGATGTCTTCACTATTATTCTACAATGTAGAAAATGGTAAAAATGAAGAAAAACCCTTGAATGAGTAGTGTGTCCAACCTTTTGACTGGTACTGTAGATATATATGGAGCGTGCGACTCTCTTTATTTTTCTATCTTCCAGTTTATTCTCCGTTGGTCAGCACCTCCACACTAAGTAATGTTCTCTGGGGGTGCTCCAGCTCACGATTTTAATTAGAAAATTCGATCCCAACCATATAGAAATCTTCCACCGAATGTCCAGTACCTAAACAGATGAACCCCTCCTGCAACAATGACTACCGCCCCTGTAGCTTTAACATTTAGTGATGAAGACCATCGAAAGGCTTATTCTACTACCACTCTCTCTACTCACTACTCTCTGTTATCATCTATGCATTGCCACTTTAATAACCCCTACCTGCATGTACATCATTTCCTCTACTACCTTGACACCGGTGCCTCCCACACATTAACACATTGACTCTGTACCGGTACACCCTGTATATAGCCCCGCTATTGTTATTTACTACTGCTCTTTAATTATTTGTTATTCTTATCTCTTACTTTTTTTTGGGGGGGGGGGGGTATTTTCTTCAAACTGCATTGTTGGTTAAGGGCTTGTTGACATTTCACTGTAAGGTCTACACCTGTTGTATTCGGCGCATGTGACAAATAAAGTTGATTTGATGTGATTCTTCGCCGCCAGCTACAAAAGGAGGTATGCTCTTAACACAGACCCACTCCAGTTTGCCTACAAGCAGCACAGAGGTGTTGATGATTCACTCCTATCCCTACTGCACAGTGCCTACACCCACATGGAGAAGCCCAAACTGCCAGGATGGTATTTGTGGATTTCTCTAGTGCCTTCAATACAGTACAGCTTAACTTAACGGGTCAAAAGCTCCAGAACATGAATTTCAATCCACATCTGATTCTCTGGGTCCTCTCCTTCCTGACAAATAGACACCAGCCGGTCAGATTCAACAGTCGCTGCAGCTCATCCAGAACCATCTGTACAGGATCACCACAATGCTATGTCATCTCGCTGGTGTTATTCCCCCTCTACACAGACGACTGTAGGAGCTCGGACCCAGATATGACGTGATTAAGTACTTGGAGGATACTGTTATAATGGACACATGTAACTCAGAGACCTCCAGGCTGCAATCTACAGGTTTTCCCTCTGGTGTAGCCAGAACTACCTGGATCTCAACTCAAACAAGATACGTGGTCATTGACTTCAGAAGAGACCCACCTCCCAACTCAGCGCTGGAGATTAACGGCCAGGTCATTGAGTGAGTGGAGGACTATAAATACTTAGCAACCATCATCGACAACAAGCTCTCCTTCAAAAAGGAACACAGAACAGATTCACTCTGTCAACAACGGCTGTTCTTTTCACAGAAATTGAGGACGTTTAATGTACACCCATCCATCCTCCAAGCATTTAATAAATTCTTCATAGCAACCATCTTATCTTTTAATATTGAGGGGGGTTTGGTGCTCTAGGGAACACTAGTCAGAACCCAATGAACGAGATAATAAAAATCAGTGGGAAGGTCATTGAAGAAAGCCAGGAACCCTTCAGTGACATCTCAAAAAAAAAAAAAACAAGTGAGTAAAAGGGGAACAAATAGCCTTGGACAGGGGCGGCAGGTAGCCTAGTGGTTAGAGCGTTGGACTAGTAACCGAATGGTTGCTAGATCGGATCCCTGAGCTGACAAGGTAAAAATCTGTCGTTCTGCCCCTGAACAAGGCAGTTAACCTGTTCTTAGGCCGTCATTGTAAATAAGAATTTGTTCTTAACTGACTTGTCTAGTTAAATAAAAAAATTACGCACACACTCCATGACCAGTATAGCCCCCTACCTTATGGGCAAAGATATAGATCTCTGGTATACAAATCTAAAATGGCAACTTCTAGTTTTATTCCATCAAACCCCTCAACTCTTGAAGTTGTTATTTTTATTTGTATAGTGTGCGAAACATTAAGAACAGCTTCCTAATATTGAGTTGCCCTCAGAACAGTCTCAATTCATCAGGGTATGGACTCTACAAGGTGTCGAAAGCGTTCCACAAGGATGCTGGCCTCATATTGACTCCAGTGCTTCTCACAGTTGTGTCAAGTTGGCTGGACCATTGTTTATACACACGGGAAACTGTTGAGAGTGAAAAACCCATCAGCTTTGCAGTTCTTGACACACTCAAACCGGTGCTCCTGGCACTTACTACCATACCCCGTTCAGCAATACTGAGCAATACGATACTCTCTAGGTTCCTCCTGATACTGGAGGGAAACAGGGCTAGTCATCTGTGATACAGCAACACTGAGCAATATGATACACTCCTACCGCCGGATGTTAGAGGCTACACACTTCTGGTCGGTCCAGTGGAGGGCTAAACCACGACATGATGGACGTGTCTACTTCCATATTCATAGTCGCACTATGTTTTGACCTTCGCTCACTGAGCGAGTGCGTTACCGGGAACGTATGGATCGCTCTGTGGTGCTCCACCGCAGCAAGCATGGGAATAAGACTGGGCCTGTATTAAAGCAATAAGGCCAGAGAGGTGTGGTATACGGCCAATATACCACGGCTAAGCGCTGTTCTTAGGCACGACGCAACGCGGCGCATTGGCCTTTGGTAGGCCGTCATTGTAAATAAGAATTTGTTCTTTACTGACTTGCCTAGTTAAATAAAAAGATATATGTATCACAAACACCCGAGGTGCCTTATTGCTATTATAAACTGTTTACCAACGTAAATAGAGCTGTTCAAATAACTGTTTTGTCGTACACGTGGTATACGGTCTGATAAACCACGGCTGTCAGTCAATCAGCATTCAGGGCTCGAACCACTCAGTTTCTAAATGGAAACGAGCAGATGTGTGCTTATCTCTCTCTCTCTTTTGTCCTCTCTGTCTTTGTCTCTTTATACACAACCGATACAAGGGGACCGATTGAATTAGATGTACTATGATTCGCAGCCCCTATGACTAATTAGTGTAATGACAGTTTTATCATTGCAAGGTGAGTGAAGCATACACTAGGACTGGAATGGAACCTCTGCTGAAATATAATTCATACAGTGTATTTGTAATGCATGGGGATGACTGAATACACAAGATTATCTGGTGCTTTGGATGTCAGAGACTTTCAATTCAACGAGGTGCGCTGGAAACTTCTATGGTGTGTACGAGCTCATAATCACTAAACAATATAATCACACTGTTTCAATGTAGCCCCACCCTGCGGTGCTAGCTGTAAGGTAGCTCTCGTCTGGGTAGTCCCGCTCTCGCTCTCTCCATCTCTTTTCATTCATCTTTATCCATCCTTAGGGGTTCGATCAAGTCTGCCCTTTTCGTTTGAGAGCAAGCTCATTCGTTCCCGCCATGTAGCGCTGTTTTTCGATCCCAATCGACCCGTCCCGCTAGCCTGCCACGCTGCCCAGTGCACCACGCCGCTCTGTTGTTTCTCTCTCTCCTCTCTTTCCTTTTCTTTCTCCTTCTCTTTGTCTTCCATCAATCTGGTCTGTCCAGCTGGAGGAAGTAGGAAGGGCTGCTGGCTCTCTCTGGCTCGCTCTCTCTCTCTCTCTCTCTCTCTCTCCCCTGCTCTCTCTCTCTCCCCTGCTCTCTCTCTCTCGCTCTCCCTCTCGTTCTCTCAGTAATGTCTCTCTTGCAATATGCTGATTTTATTTATGAAACTACAGTCTTGGCCTCGGTCAAGATAAGCTGAGTTCCCTTCCCTCTCTCTCCGCTCTCCTTCTCTCTCGCTGTTACACACACACACACACACACACAAGATATATCAGTTATTTTCTAGTGTTTTTTCCACACAGTATGTCAGAGCATCCCCAGTTTCTCTGGCAGATGAAAGCAGTGTGAATGTGCGTAGTGTGTTTGTGAGTCTGTCCTCTTTGCTGCCCTGCCTCTAGTCATTGAGACTGCATGGTGTGGTGTCTCTGTGTCAAGCTTAATTTCATCATGAACATAAAGAGAATACAGTATGAAACGCCCTACCAGAGAGAAGAGAGAGGGGGGAGGTGGGTGTGGCAGGGAGAGAGAGAGACAGAGAGGGGTAAGGCCCTTCACTCTGATAGTAAAAAATGTCACCGAAGGCCTTGGCATACAGACCTCTGCTTATAGACTTCTGTCTTTTGATTTGGGGTCATGTTGGGACAGGCTGTGTGTCTGATGCAGGGCCATCGGGCTGTAATGGAGAGTAGTTACACTGAAATGACTCCCTTTTGAATGCAACTGGTTGTTGGGGGTTGTCGTAACCATCGCTGCTTTGCATTATTGTCACAGCTGTTTATGTTACTGTTGTTGATGCTCTCTTGTTGCTGTTACTCGTAGACAGCAGATCGTTTAAATCAGTTAAGGATGATAAGGGATTGGATGTTTACAGTATAAGGGTGTTGTAAAAAACACAGTGGGAGACAGAGTGCTGGTTTCAAGCGCAGGGCGCTGCGGGTGTTTGTTGCAAAGGACCACAGGAGGAGGCAGGTAGCTGGGTCCAGGAGCAGGCAGAAGGTCATACACAGGGGGTCCAAAAGGGTAACAGTACAGGCAGGGAAAAGGCTAGTAACATAGTCCAGGAGATCAGGCAATAGGAAGATAACAGGAAATCCGAGGCTAAAGAACAGGCTGGGGAATAGGCAAAAAGGTGTCGTTAGTGAGGCAGGCAAAAAACTGTCATACACGGCAGGAGGGTAAATCACGGGAAACCCAGCTCTCTGAAAGACGCGTGTCACAAAGCAAACAATACCTCACAGTGATGGGGTGCAAGAACTGAACTAAATAGTGTGTGATAATGACATACAGGTGTGTGAACTGGTGATCAGAGTTCAGGTGATTGGTATCTGGAGAGTGAGCTGCGTTCAGGGGATCTAGGTGTTTGAGAGTGTGAGTTGAAGCAGACGTTACAGGTATAAAGTAATCAGAGGATCCTGTTCTCATGACATAAAAAGTCAAACGAGTTTGGTACAGGAGAGACATACATTTTTCCATACAAATCTGATTAGATACAGCATTTGACTATTGAAATATCAGCCTCATTTTAAATGCAGAGTTTATTATTTTTTTTTCTTTCTTTTTTCTTTCGATGACGGCTCTAGCCTGGGACAGGCCACCAAAAACCGGGGACTGTCCCCGGAAATCAGGGACGTTAGGTTACCCTAGGGTGGGGACTCACCTCATCCAGCTACCTCCGATGTATAGCATGCATCAGCTCAAGTTGCAAATTCCCTTCCTTCCTTCCTCCTCCTCATCTTGGTCTTACTTTGTTGTCTGTTCATGCTTGGTCCTGTCTCCTCCTGAGGGCAGAGGGCTGAGCGGAGTGCTAGAGAGATACCCTGAACTAATGAAAGGTCAGCAAGATATAATAGGCACACTGGAAGAAGTAAGGGGAAATGTCACTGGGGTATATAGCCTGTATGTGCGTGCATTGTACATGTGAGAGAGAGAGAGAGAGAGAGAGAGAGAGAGGGGGGAGGGAGGGCGGGCGGGAGAGAGAGAGAGAGATCTACAATATTTATTATTTTCTTTCTGCTCTACAGTACACATTCGACATTTCTATTACTGATTCTGACCTGCTTGGCTTTGGTAAAAGCCACATTGCTGTATAGAACTTCATTCTTGTACTCTGAAAAGACCTTGTGGTTCTAATATCAATGTTGCTTGTATTCAATGTTGCTTGTATCAGACGCACAAAGGTCGAAGTACAGCCAACAAAGGCTGTAGGAGAAAAACATGCTTAATGTAGGTCAGAGTCGGCAGAATGAGGCAGATTTATGGAAAGAAATCATCTTTAGACAGTGTCGGTGTTCTCTGAATAATCAGCAATGATACAATACTTAAAGAAGAGTGTCTTATAAGACCACACAGGCTGGGTACCAATTGGTGTGTGACACTGAAAGAAAATCAATCAATATTCAACAGTAGACTGAATACGGAAGGCCGACAGTCTGGTCCAACTCTTAAGTGTTAGTCCAAAAGGTCTGCAGCAGCTACAGAGATGCCCTTCATCACAGACGAAGCTCTGTGATTGACAGGTAGAGGCACGTCGAAGAGAACAACAACTATTACAATTGATGAACCTATTCCTATTGATTAGGTTAGGCCTGATTTAGGAACGTTCTGCTTTGCTGCACGGTGTCTGTCACTTATTTTGCTCAGGTCGTTATTGTAAAAGAGAAAGTGTTCTCAAGTCTCTCTGACTTAGGTACCTGGTTAAATAAATGTCAAAATAAATGTCAAATAAAAAGGTTGACTGCTGCAGTCGTATCTGCCGAAAGACATGGGATGACTGTTGGACATTGGACAGGTAAAACTGATCAATGTCCGTCAAACACCTAGCCGGTTCTATTCACAGGTCGTCACTGAAAATTGCAACCTGTTCTTTACAGAGTTTCTTGAATAGATAACGGATAAATACATCCAAATGATTTGATTTATGGTGACGCCTTTAATCTGTGAGAGGGAGGAAAATACAGGAGAGGAGGAAAAAGGAAGGTAAACAACATTGTTTCACACAAAACCAAAACATCTACTTCTGCTTTATCCGAATGTTTGCATGTTTCCCCGTGTATTTATTCCACTCTTGTATTTTTTTACGAGCCTAGGTGTGCGCCGGAATAGGGTGATGATGGAAACGTTGTTTGACGGAGACTTTCAGAAAAACACTTGTTCGACCTTTAAAGCAGAAAGGTCATGAAGAGTCACTCCTTTCTCTTCAATGTTTTTATTGTCATTTTTCTAAGATTCACGGGGTAATTTCAAGTAGTATTTCTTTTTTTTTCCCCAGGATTTTTCTTCCGAAGAGGAGAGGAAACAGTGATCAAATCGAGTGCTTTTCTAGTCATTATCTAGGATGGTTGTAAAACAATGTGGGACAGGAGGACAGGCGAACGAGTAAAAAAGGAGAAGAGAGAAAGAAGAAAAGGGTGGAGTTTTCACAGAGAAAGTGAGAGGAAAAGTGGAGCCTTTAGAGAGAAAAGTGAGAGAAAGGATGAATAGAAAACGATGGGGGTTGGTTTGAAATGTGTGTCTGTTTTTTTTTTAGGTTAACAGTGTATGTGTTCTAAATAGTTAATGACTAGCTGTACCCTCTAGTAAAACTACATTTTAACCTATTTTCAGCACAGAGACTCACTCAACATTGAAAAATGTAGAGCATGTGTGGAAACCCAAACTGGCACCCCGCAAATGTCCTAATGTAAAGTAGTCTTAGCTTAACATCATGCTAGTATAGCTTTCATATCTTTCAATTAATAAATGTGGGCTGACTACACAAGGCTAACATGCTAAAAAACGTGTTTATGTTATGTGTGTGATAGTAGCTGAGGTGAATTTTAACATACAGCTGTGTTGTGTCTCAAACTAATGGCCAATCATCCTCCTCTCACATCTGGGTGAAACTCTGAAGACCGGAGCTCTAGAGGTTCAAAAAGGACCAGTGTG
Organism: Salmo trutta; assembly: GCF_901001165.1. Classification (NCBI taxonomy): domain Eukaryota; kingdom Metazoa; phylum Chordata; class Actinopteri; order Salmoniformes; family Salmonidae; genus Salmo; species Salmo trutta. The sequence continues at coordinate 38,378,510 of NC_042976.1, read as the reverse complement.
TTTGGCTATGTGGAAGGCTTCTCTCTGTGAAGGCCTTTGATATGGAGGCTGGATGCATCGCTGGAGTGGAATCTTGAGTGGACAGAATGTACAGCAGATAGAAGAGTAAAGATAAACAGATAGAGAGAATGAGAGAGGAGAGAGAGAGAAATAGAGAATGAGGAAAGAGAACTAGAGAGAGGAAGAGAGAGAGAGAGAGGAAGAGGGAGAGAAATTGGAGAGAGAGAGAGACCACACCTCATCCTCAAACTGGCCCTGCAGACGAGCAGCCCCAAGAGGAGAGCCATCCCCCAGCACTGAACAGACCCAGTTCCCACAAATGCACTGCTCCTCCCATTGTTGAGAGAGATAAAATCACAGAGCTGGAGAGAGAGATGGTGGAGCTCAAAGAGCTAGTCCACACAATCAAGTCAGCACAGACCCACAAAACAGACCAGCACAACATCACCAGAATGTGACAGACAACACCAGGACCCACCAACCCAACAGACCCCAGACCCCCTGTCAGCTCCCCCTATAGCCCTCCTAACAGCCCCCCTGTCAGCTCCCCTAATAGCCCTCCTAACAGCCCCCTGTCAGCTCCCCTAATAGCCCTCCTAACAGCCCCCCTGTCAGCTCCCCTAATAGCCCTCCTAACAGACCCCCTGTCAGCTCCCCGATAGCCCTCCTAACAGCCCCCCTGTCAGCTCCCCTAATAGCCCTCCTAACAGCCCCCCTGTCAGCTCCCCCGATAGCCCTCCTAACAGCCCCCCTGTCAGCTCCCCTAATAGCCCTCCTAACAGACCCCCTGTCAGCTCCCCTAATAGCCCTCCTAAACAACCTCCCTGTCAGCTCCCCCGATAGCCCTCCTAACAGCCCCCCTGTCAGCTCCCCTAATAGCCTTCCTAACAGACCTCCTGTCAGCTCCCCTAATAGCCCTCCTAACAGCCCCCCTGTCAGCTCCCCCGATAGCCCTCCTAACAACCTCCCTGTCAGCTCCCCCGATAGCCCTCCTAACAGACCCCCTGTCAGCTCCCCTAATAGCCCTCCTAACAACCTCCCTGTCAGCTCCCCTAATAGCCCTCCTAACAACCTCCCTGTCAGCTCCTCTAATAGCCCTCCTAACAGCCCCCCTGTCAGCTCCCCCGATAGCCCTCCTAACAACCTCCCTGTCAGCTCCCCTAATAGCCCTCCTAACAGACCCCCTGTCAACTCCCCTAATAGCCCTCCTAACAACCTCCCTGTCAGCTCCCAAAATAGCCCTCCTAACAGCCCCCCTGTCAGCTCCCCTAATAGCCCTCCTAACACCTCCCTGTCAGCTCCCCTAATAGCCCTCCTAACAGCCTCCCTGTTCAGCTCCCCCGATAGCCCTCCTAAACAACCTCCCTGTCAGCTCCCCTAATAGCCCTCCTAACAGACCCCCTGTCAGCTCCCCTAATAGCCCTCCTAACAGCCCCCCTGTCAGCTCCCCTAATAGCCCTCCTAACAGACCTCCTGTCAGCTCCCCTAATAGCCCTCCTAACAACCTCCCTGTCAGCTCCCCAATAGCCCTCCTAACAGACCCCCTGTCAGCTCCCCCGATAGCCCTCCTAACAGCCCCCCTGTCAGCTCCCCTAATAGCCCTCCTAACAGACCTCCTGTCAGCTCCCCTAATAACCCTCCTAACAACCTCCCTGTCAGCTCCCCTAATAGCCCTCCTAACCAGCCCCCCTGTCAGCTCCCCCGATAGCCCTCCTAACAGCCCCCCTGTCAGCTCCCCTAATAGCCCTCCTAACAGCCCCCCTGTCAGCTCCCCTAATAGCCCTCCTAACAGACCTCCTGTCAGCTCCCCTAATAGCCCTCCTAACAACTTCCCTGTCAGCTCCCCTAATAGCCCTCCTAACAGACCCCTGTCAGCTCCCCCGATAGCCCTCCTAACAGACCCCTGTCAGCTCCCCCGATAGCCCTCCTAACAGCCCCCCTGTCAGCGTCCCCTAATAGCCCTCCTAAGACAGACCCCCTGTCAGCTCCCCCGATAGCCCTCCTAACAGCCCCCCTGTCAGCTCCCCCGATAGCCCTCCTAACAGCCCCCCTGTCAGCTCCCCCCAACAGCCCTCCTGACAACCCCCTGTCAGCTCCCCTAATAGCCCTCCTAACAGACCCCCTGTCACTCCCCTAATAGCCCTCCTAACAACCTCCCTGTCAGCTCCCCCAACAGCCCTCCTGACAACCTCCCTGTCAGCTCCCCAACAGCCCTCCTGACAACCTCCCTGTCAGCTCCCCCAACAGCCCTCCTGACAACCTCCCTGTCAGCTCCCCCGATAGCCCTCCTAACAACCTCCCTGTCAGCTCCCCCAACAGCCCTCCTAACAACCTCCCTGTCAGCTCCCCCAACAGCCCTCCTAACAACCTCCCTGTCAGCTCCCCCAACAGCCCTCCTGACAACCCCCCTCCCCCACATCCACTGAGGACACACAAAAGCCAGAGATTGTGCACCTCATTGATCAAATGGGGAATACGTTCAAGAGAATAAACAATTCCCCAAACACAAAGTGGCTAAAGTCTGGTGCCCAAACACTAGGCGTGCCCTGGAGCTGCTGTCTGAGGACAGACTAGGTTCCCTCAGCCATATCATATTCACAACGGGCACAAACTACCTGAGGGCCCAGCACTCATGGAGTGGTTGAAAAAAATGTATTCCACTTTCCCTAACACACGAGTGGTCATCTCTACCCTGATACCACAAAAAAACTTTCACCCTGCCACCATACAGCGGGGTGAATGCAAGCATTTCCGCAAACTGTGCCTCAAAACCCAACGTCTACTTGGACCACCACACCACCCTGGACTTTAGGACAGCCTTTATGACCGGGTCCACCACTACAAGGCAGCAGTCCCAACTTTTGCCAGGACCTACACACAGATCATAGCATCACCAGTCACATCCCCACCCCCACCCCAACCAGCTGGGACCCCGACCAAACAAACCCTGGCCACAACCCTATATAGTCATCACCATGTCCCCCCCCCCCCTCCACCCCCGACAGCCGCACATACAGTATCAAATCAAATCAAAGTTTATTTGTCACGTGCGCCGAATACAACAGGTGTAGACCTTACAGTGAAATGCTTACTTACAGGCTCTAACCAATAGTGTGAAAAAAGGTATTAGGTGAACAATAGGTAGGTAAAGAAATAAAAACAACAGTAAAAGACAGGCTATATACAGTAGCGAGGCTATAAAAGTAGCGAGGGCTACATACAGACACCGGTTAGTCAGGCTGATTGAGGTAGTATGTAGACACAATGCAGATAGCCCGGTTAGCCAATGTGCAGGAGCACTGGTTGGTCGGCCCAATTGAGGTAGTATGTACATGAGTGTATAGTTATAGTGACTATGCATATATGATAAACAGAGAGTAGCAGCAGCGTAAAAGAGGGGTTGCGGGTGGGGGGGGGTACTCACAATGCAAATAGTCTGGGTAGCCAGTTGATAACCTGTTCAGGAGTCTTATGGCTTGGGGTAAAAAACTGTTGAGAAACCTTTTTGTCCTAGACTTGGCACTCCGGTATTACTTTCCATGCGGTAGTAGAGAGAACAGTCTATGACTGGGGTGGCTGGGGTCTTTGACTATTTTTAGGGCCTTCCTCTGACACTGCCTGGTGTAGAGGTCCTGGATGGCAAGGCAGCTTAGCCCCAGTGAGGTACTGGGCCGTACGTACTAACCCTTTGTAGTGCCTTGCGGTCAGAGGCCGAGCAATTGCCATAGCAGGCAGTGATGCAACCAGTCAGCATGCTCTCGATGTTGCAGCTGTAGAACCTTTTGAGGATCTCAGGACCCATGCCAAATCTTTTTAGTTTCCTGAGGGGGAATAGGCTTTGTCATGCCCTCTTCATCACGACTGTCTTGGTGTGTTTGGACCATTCTAGTTTGTTGTTGATGTGGACACCAAGGAACTTGAAGCTCTCAACCTGCTCCACTACAGCCCCGTCGATGAGAATGGGGGCGTGCTCGGTCCTCCTTTTCCTGTGGTCCACAACCATCTCCTTAGTCTTGGTTACGTTGAGCTATAGGTTGGCACCACCCAGCCAGGTCTCTGACCTCCTCCCTATAGGCTGTCTCGTCATTGTCGGGGATCAGGCCTACCACTGTTGTGTCGTCTGCAAACTTAAGGATGGTGTTGGAGTCGTGCCTGGCCATGCAGTTGTGGGTGAACAGGGAGTACAGGAGGGGACTGAGCACGCACCCCTGGGGAGCTCCAGTGTTGAGGATCAGCGTGGCGGATGTGTTGTTACCTACCCTTACCACCTGGGGAGCTGGAAGTCCAGGATCCAGTTGCAGAGGGAGGTGTTTAGAGTCCCAGGATCCTTATCTTAGTGATGAGCTTTGAGGGTACTATGGTGTTGAACACTGAGTGTAGTCAATGAATAGCATTCTCACATAAGTGTTCATTTTGTCCAGGTGGGAAAGGGCAGTGTGGAGTGCAATAGAGATTGCATCATCTGTGGATCTGTTTGGGCGGTATGCAAATTGGAGTGGGTCTAGGGTTTCTGGCATAATGGTGTTGTGAGCCATTACCAACCTTTCAAAGCACTTCATGGCTGCGGACGTGAGTGCTACAGGTCTGTAGTCATTTAGGCAGGTTGCCTTTGTGTTCTTGGGCACAGGGATTATGGTGGTCTGCTTGAAACATGTTGGTATTACAGACACAATCAGGGACATGTTGAAAATGTCAGTGAAGACACCTGCCAGTTGGTCAGCACATGCCCAGAGCACACGTCCTGGTAATCCGTCTGGCCACTTCAGCCTTGTGTATGTTGACCTGTTTAAGGGTCTTACTCACGTCGGCTACGGAGAGCGTGATCACACAGTTGTCCGGAAACAGCTGATGCGCTCATGCATGCCTCAGTGTTGCTTGCCTCGAAGCGAACCTAGAAGTGATTTAGCTCGTCTATGCTCAGGGCCGTGAGCAGTGAGCAGAGCAACAGGCCCAACTAAGAGGCATGTATCAGATGCTCAGATGCTCAAAATGTTCTGCTCACATAGTTGGTTATTTGAATCAGCTGTGTGGTGCTAGGGCAAAAAAAAACAAAATGTGCACCAAGGGGGGGCCCCAGACCGAGTTTGGGAAACCCTGCTCTAGGTTATAGAGAGCTGGTAGTCCCTTCCACTAAACTACCAGCTGTGAAACAGGAAAGAGACTCACAGGGTATGCTAATTTGGTATAGTGCAAACCTAACCCACTCTATTAAATTAGTCAAAAAATGAACATTTTACATCTGATTTGAAAATGAATGGGGAAATGATCTCAACAGAGAAAAAATGCCTGTGCGTGTCCTACCTATATTCCCCCCAATAGAATCCCCATACTTTAAACGATGATAGCATTTCCATCCTAGTGGGGGAGATCAAACATTTCCAGACCCAGGGACATGTCCTAGTCTGTGGCGACCTAAATACCAGAACTGGACAAGAACCTGACACTCTGAGCACACATGGGGGGGAAAACACCTACCTGGAGAGACAGCATTCCCTCCAAAATATGCCCCCAAGACACAGCTCTGACAAAACAACCAACAAAAATTGGTCACAACAGCAGCTCTGTCACACGCACAATCATAAGGCATCAAAGGAAATGCATAATATTAAGAAATGCTATAGATAGAAGTAAAGTAGTGTAGAAACCTACCAAAAAACTATTTGGCAACAACAATCCCTTCCATACAACTTCCTGGACAAAACATTTCACTGCAGTAGTGAAGGTGTAAACTTGGCAGCAGAAAACCTCAACAGTATACTGTATATCAACGAATTGGCGAGGGCACTAGAACTGTCTGCAGCACCCAGCCTCACCCTACTAGAATCTGAAGTCAAATGTCTACTGTTTGCTGATGATCTGGTGCTTCTGTCACCAACCAAGGAGGGCCTACAGCAGCACCTAGATCTTTTACACAGATTCTGTCAGACATGAGTCCTGACAGTAAATATCAGTAAGATAAATAATGGTGTCACAAAAAAAGGTTGAGTTTCCAGGACCACAACTTCCATCTAGACACCGTTGCCCTAGACCGCACAAAAAACTATACAGACCTCGGCCTAAACATCAGCACCATAGGTAACTTCCAGAAAGCTGTCAACGATCTGAGTGACAAGGCAAGATCAGCCTTCTACGCTATCAAAGGAACATAAAATTCGACATCCCAATTAGGGTCTGGCCAAAGATACTAAAGATCAGCTATAGAACCCATTGCCCTTTATGGTTGTGAGGTCTGGGATCCGTTCACCAACCAATAATTCAGAAAATGGGACAAATGTCCTCTGTGTACAACGTAAAACACCAAATAATGCATGTAGAACAGAATAAGGACGTTACCCCAAACCTTCCATAAAAAAGCCATCACCTACAAAGAGATTAATCTGGAGAAGAGTCTCCTAAGCAAGCTGGTCCTGGGGCTCTGTTCAACACAAACAGACCCCACAGAGCCCCAGGACAGCAACACAATTAGACCCAACCAAATCATGAGAAAAACAAAAAGATAATTACTTGACACACTGGGAAGAATTAAACCAAAAAACAGAGCAAACTGGAATGCTATTTGGCCCTAAACAGAGAAGACAATACCTGACCACTGTGACTTACTTAGAATGAAGGAAAGCATTGACTATGTACAGACTCAGTGAGCATAGCCTTGCTATTGAGAGAGTCCGCCGTAGGCTTACCTGGTTCTTAAGAGAAGACAGGCAGATGTGGAAACTGAGCTGCACTTCCTAACATCCTGCCAAATGTATGACCATGTTTGAGACCCATATTTCCCTCAGACCCACAAAGAATTTGAAAACAAATCCAATTGTGATAAACTCCCATATCTATTGGGTGAAATACTGTGTGCCATCACAGCAGCAAGATTTGTGACCTGTTGCCACAAGAAAAAGGAAACCAGTGAAGAACAAAAACCATTGCAAATACAACCCATATTTATCTTTATTTATTTTCCCTTTTGTGCTTGAACTATTTGCACATCATTACAACACTATATATAGCCATAATATGACATTTTAATATTTTATGAGTAATGTTTACTGTTAATTTCTGATTGATTATTTCACTTTTGTTTATTATCTATTTCACTTGCTTTGGGAACGTAAACATAATATGTTGCCAATAAAGCCCATTGAATTGATAACGAGAAAACATGAACAAGCGCGTTCTTTTCACGCAATGGCGAGAGGACCCAGAGAGTGACAGAAAAAGAGAGAGAAATAAGAAATAGCACTTCAGTGACACTGTAGGTGACAACCGTGTATATATGGGTATAGAGAGGTTTGGAAGAGGTTGAGAGAGAGAAAAAAAGAAAAAAAAGAAAAAGAAAGATAGCGTTAGATTCAAAGATGGTAAACACTCGAACACACACAACACCACACACACACACACACACACACACACTGGGATGCTAATGGAGTTGATGTTGAAATGAAGTCACAGGTATTACCTTAAACAACAGTGTTATTGCCTAATTCAATGCAATGTAACATTCTAGAGAAACATCTTTATTCTAGCATAGCTCTTGTCACATGACTAGATGTAGGGTAAATATAGTATATGTCTCGGGCCTGTTTTTAGACTTAGTATGTCCTTATCTGTATTGCCATTGTTTTCAAGCGAACTGGGATATTAATACAATTGATGCAAGGCTTGGTTGATGTTATGGCCACATGACATTAGTAACATAAATTGTTGGCCTCACAGTGTGTGTGTGTGTGTGTGTGTGAGACAGAGACAGTTGGTGTGTAGTTGTGAAGGGAGTGTTTTGCGTGCGTGTGTGAGACAGAGAGAGAGTTGGTGTGTAGTTGTGAAGGTGAGTGTTGTGTGTGTATGCATTATCACGTCTGGTGTCATGTTATTTTGTGTCTATAAGACTCCCCCCCCCGAGGCAGTTCTTATCTGGTATCTTATCAGTCTTCAGGGAATAGAATAGAAGTGACTGTTACAGAAATGTCATCACTCTTTCTGTCTCTTTTTCGCTTTCTGTCTCTGTGTGTTTCTCTCCATGTCTGTCTCTTTCCTGTCCTCTCTCCCCCTCTTTCAATCAAGGGGCTTTATGGGCATGGGAAACATAGTTAACATTGCCAAAGCATGTGAAGTAGAGATCTCTCTCTCCGCTCTTCTCTCTCTCCGAATCTCTCCTCTCCACTCTCTCTCTCTCTTCCTCTCTCCTCTCTCCTCTCGCTCTCTCTCGTCTCTCCTCATCTCTCTCTCTTCTCTCTCACTCTCTCGTCTCTCTCTCGTGACACTATTTACCTCTGTTACACTACTGAAGCCAGTCTAATCCACACAGTAACATCAACTAATCCATACATCCATAAGTATAAGGGTTTACAGTAGCCTATGGGGACAAGGCTTAAAACACCTGACCCAAGTCATAAAACAATGGGACTCCTAAATTGTTCTCTCACCAGATTATTACCAATCCCCACAAGGTATGACTCCACAAACACAACCAAAAAGCCTACTCTCCCTTGATGGATAAGCAGCACTACTCGGGGTTTTCTGTAATGACCTTAGTGATCACTGTTTTACAGCCTGTGTTCGTAATGGCCACTCAGTGAAACGACCTGTACAGATTCTTCACAGACGCTTGCTAAAAAACTTGAATGAGCAAGCCTTCCTTCATGACCTGGCGTCTGTAAAATGGTATAGAATCAGCTTGATCCCTTCTGTCGAAGACGCTTGGACCTTCTTTTTAATATTTTCAGTGGTATTTTGAACAAACACTTCCCCATCAAGAAAATTTGAATAAAAACAGGTTCAGCCCTTGGTTCGACTGTGATCTTGCAAAGTTACTCCACCTCAAGAATTGTATTTGGCGAAAGGCTCGGCACACGCATGCTCAGGCTGACTGGCTCTCGTTCAGGGCAAATGAGAAATAAGTGCACCTCTGGCTATCCAGAAGACCAACGTTAGTTACTTAAGGAGTAGTTTCTCTCTCTGTGGCTCTAACCCCAAGAAGTTCTGGAAAACAATTAAAGACCTGGAGAATAAAACCTCCTCACAGCTGCCCAGGTCCCTTAATGTTGATGATGTGGTTGTTACTGACAAGGAGCACATGGCTGAGCTCTTAATCACCCACTTCATTAAGTCAGCATTCCTATTTCACTCAGCCATGCCTCATTGCCCGTCCAACACTTTCTCATCTCCCACCCCTTCTAATGCGACTAACCCCGATGCTCCTCCCTCTTTCTCCCCTGCCCCGCTACAAAGTTTCTCCCTGCAGGCAGTCACTGAGTCTGAGGTGCTAAAGGAGCTCCTTAAACTTGGCCCCCAAAAAACATCTGGGTCAGATGGTTTAGATCTTTTCTTCTTTAAGGTTGCATCCCGTATCATCACCAAGCCTGTCTCTCCCCCTCTGGGGAGGTCCCCATTGCTTGGAAGGCAGCCACGGTGCATCCTTCATTTAAAGGGGGATATCAAGCTGATCCTAACTGTTATAGGCCTATTTCTATTTTGCCCTGTTTATCAAAAAGTGTTTGAAAAACTTCTCAATAATCAACTGACTGGCTTGCCTGGTTAAATCACTATTCATTACAATTACCGATCAGACTGCCATGGTAAGAAAAAAAAAGGAACAGTAGATTACTGTAATTTCCAAAGAAATGTTGGTTTAACAGCGCATTATTGTAAAGGTTCTGGTAATGTACTGTTAATCTAAAGTTTATTTGGAATACGGTAACTTACTGTACCTCTTTTTACAGTAACTTACAGGTAACTGGCTGTCCGTAAGTAACCGTAAAAAACACTGGATTTTGTTTGCTGTGTGTGCGTGTGTGTGTGTGTGTGTGTGTGTGTGTGCGTGTGTGCAGTGTATACATTATTATCTCCACCTCACCATCTCCTCTGTGTAAACGTGTTGCATAATAGCGTGAGTTATTCAATCCTTTACGCAGGGGAAGGACTGCTGCAGGAAAAAGAGATGAAAAAAGAAAGAGAGAATTACAGAGAGCGAGAGAAAGAGGGAGAGAGAAAGTTGCGGGAGAAGGGGGTGGAGAGAGCGAGAGAGAGAGAGAGAGAGAGAGAGAGAGGCAGCTCTGCCATGTAAACCCAATGCATAATATAAACAGCGTAGGGACATATACTGAAGTGAGCATTTCGGCTATAATTAGAAAAGGGACATTTCCACAGCTGCTGAGATCTGACTAAAAAGATGGAAGGCAGACTTTCAACTGTAATGGGTTGTGTTTATTCAAATCTTTGAGTCAAATCTTTATAAATGAACAGTCTCTGGACTACAATGGCCACAGTGCCTAGAGGGAACAGTAAATAGAACAGGGGATGAGAAGGAAGAGGGAATGGCCAGATGTGTAACATGATGAAGTTAGCTCTAGCAGTCTGAGACAGGCTCAATAATGTTTGCCGTCCTTTCCTGTGGAGGGGGGTGGGGGGTTAGTGGATATTTGAGTTCTGTATTCTATCTCCTGTTCTGTTCTGTTCTGTCAGCACACACACACACACACACACACACACACACACACACACACACACACACACACACACACACACACACGCACACTAATGCATGCAACACATACCACACACACTCACTCACTCACTCACTCACTCACTGTGCAGTTCGTGGGAGCTCTTACCATGGCAGTCTGAGCGGTAATTGTGACGAATGAGGTCAGTGACCTGTCTGTGAGAAGTGAATCACTCACTATCCTCCAGGAGGGAGGGAGATAGGGAGGTAGGTAGGTAGGCAGGCAGAGGAGGAGAGGAGAGGACAGCAGAGGAGAGGAAGGAAGGAGACAGGCGGGCAGGCAGGCAGGCGAGAGGAGAGGAGAGGAGAGGAGAAGAGAGGAGAGGAGAGGAGAGGAGTGATATAATATGCAACATGCGGATGTTAGCAATGGTGGAAAAATACCCAAATGGCATACTTGATTAAAAGTTAATTAAGATACCTTAATAGAAAATTACTCAAGTAAAAGTGATAGTGACCCAGTAAAATACTACTTGAGTAAAAGTCTAAAAGGATTTGGTTTAAATATACGGAAGTATCAAAAGTAGATGTAATTGCTAAAATACTTAAGTATCAAAGTAAAAGTATGAATCATTTCAAATTCCTTATATGAAGCAAACCAGACGGCACAGTTTTATAGTTTTTTAAATTTACGGATAGCCAGGGGCACACTCCAAAACTCAGACATAATTTACCATCAAAGCATTTGTGTTTTGTGAGTCCGACAGATCAGAGGCCATAGGGATGACCAGGGATGTTCTCTTGATAAGTGCGTGAAGTACTTTGAAGTATTTTTACTTAAGTACTTTACACCCCTGGATGCTAGACATTGTAATCTCCAGGGATAACATTGAAGCATCAGTTTACAAAACACAACAACATAGTGGAACATAGAGGTGTGGGTGAGTAGTCCATGTACAGTTGAAGTCAGAGGTTTACATACACCTTAGCCAAATGCATTTAAACTCAGTTTTTTTTAATTCCTGACCTTTAATCCAAGCAAAAACTCCCTGTCCTTAGGTCAGTTAGGATCACCACTTTATTTTAAGAATGTGAAATGTCAGAATAATAGTAGAGTGATTTATTTCAGCTTTTAATTCTTTCATCACATTCCCAGTGGGTCAAAAGTTTACATATACTCAATTAGTATTTGGTAGCATTGTCTATAAATTGTTTAACTTCGGTCAAACGTTTCAGGTAGCCTTCCACAAGCTTCCCACAATAAGTTGGGTGAATTTTGGCCCATTCCTTCTGACAGAGCTGGTGTAACTGAGTGAGGTTTGTAGGCCTCCTTGCTCGCACACACTTTTTCAGTTCTGCCCATAAATTGTCTATAGGATTGAGGTCAGGACTTTGTGATGGCCACTCCAATACCATTACTTTTTTGTTCTTCAGCCATTTTGCCACAACTATGGAAGTTTGCTTGGGATCATTGTTCATTTGGAAGACCCATTTGCGACCAAGCTTCAACTTCCTGACTGATGTCTTGAGATATTGCTTCAATATATCCACACAATTTTCCTGCCTCATGATGCAATCTATTTTGTGAAGTGCACCAGTCCCTCCTGCAGCAAAGCACCCCCACAACATGATGCTGCCCCCCCCATGCTTCACGTTTGGGATGGTTTTCTTCGGTTTGCAAGCCTCCCCCCTTTTTCCTCCAACATAATGATGGTCATTATGGCCAAACAGTTCTATTTTTTTTATCAGATCAGAGGACATTTCTCCAAAAAGTACGATCTTTGTCCCTATGTGCAGTTGCAAACCGTAGTCTGTCTTTTTTTATGGCGGTTTTGGAGCAGTGGCTTCTTCCTGGCTGAGCGGCCTTTCAGGTTATGTCGATATAGGACTAGTTTTACTGTGGATAGAGATACTTTTGTACCTGTTTCCTCCAGCATCTTCACAAGGTCCTTTGCTGTTGTTCTGGGATTGATTTGCACTTTTCGCACCACAGTACTTTCATCTCTAGAAGACAGAACATGTCTCCTTCCTAAGCGGTATGACGGCTACGTGGTCACATGGTGTTTACACTTGCATACTATTGTTTGAACAGACGAACGTTGTACCTTCAGGCATTTGGAAATTGCTCCCAAGGATGAACCAGACTTGTGGAGGTCTACAATTTTTATCTGAGGTCTTGGCTGATTTCTTTAGATTTTCCCATGATGTCCAGCAAAGAGACACTGAGTATGAAGGTAGGCCTTGAAATACATCCACAGGTACAACCTCCAATTGACTCAAATTATGTCAATTAGCCTACCAGAAGATTCTAAAGTCATGACAATCATTTCTGGAATTTTCCAAGCTGTTTGAAGGCACAGTCAACTTAATGTATGTAAACTTCTGACCCACTGGAATTGTGATACAGTGAATTATAAGTGAAATAATCTGTCTGTAAACAATTGTTGGAAAAATGACTTGTATTATGCACAAAGTAGATGTCCTAACCGACTTGCCAAAACTATAGTTTGTTAACAAGACATTTGTGGAGTGGTTGAAAAAATGAGTTTTTAAATGACTCCAACCTAAGTGTATGTAAACTTCTGACTTCACCTGTAAATGGAGACGTCATTCTCCTTCTCTCTTCAGCCTCCAGTTAACCTGTTGACCTCCCTGCTATAGTCAACTCCTCACTGATTGACTCATTTGATTGCGTCTGGTGGCGTACATTTCATCGGTGCATGTCCCCCGCGGCAACAAGATGAAAGGGGAGGAGGTGGAGCGCGGGAGAGTGGAGGGAGTGGGGAAGAGGGATGGAGAGAAAGAAAAGAGATGTAAGAAAGATACATGTACTTATTCATCCTTCTCAGATAGAGGGATTGCAATTATAGTGGCGAACAATGGGCTGGGATGTGATAAATGTGGATTGGGGGAAATTATTGTTGTAGCCATGGCATTGTCAGATCAGAGGTGGAGATAGAGCACTTGTTGGGTTTTCCTGGCTCTGCCTCTCTGTTGGTGGAGATGAGAACTGACCTATCAACGCCCTGACAAGGACTAGCTATCTGCTTTCACTTGGGTGTTGGAGAGTGGAAGATGACCATTCTGAGACTGTGGTGGTGGGGCATCGATGAAACACTGGAATCAAACATTCATACTGGGTGATAAAGTATTATGGGCATGTGTTTCACATAACCAGTGAGTTTCCTTTCGAGGGCATATAAAAATATGTTTGGCAAAGCACTACGAAGCACCCTTTCTTTCTTTACTTAGCTGCATTTACGTGCCATGATGATGAAAAGACATGAGATGAGAGAGTGAGGGAGAGAGTGAAAGAGCAACGAGGGGGACTGCTGGGAGGATAGGCAATACAAAAAGCTTTTACCTTTGATGACATCTAAATGCAGACGATAATGACCTCAATGGACAGAGAGAGAAAGTCTAAGTGCACATCACATGAGTAGATGCACCCAGTTTTCAGAAGACAAAGTGAATTTGGGTCTTGAAATAATGGGGCCAATGTGTGACATTGGGATCAACATTTCAAAATGGTTTGTAACAAAAATATGAATGATTTATTTTTGTGCTTAGAGGAATTAACATGAATGTATGCAAATTGGCCCGTAACTCCACCTATAGAACAACATAGGCCTAGGACTATACATCCTTTAAGCAGGGTTCATACAGACATTTTCAAGTGAAATGCAAGGACTTTCAGGGACTTTTTCAAGCACTTCATTTTCAAGGACCTCAATGTTATACAGTTGTATAATGTATATAATTGTACATATAGGGCCAAATATAGAACCCCTCCCCCTGAAAAAAAAAGCATGCAAAAAAGGAAATGAACACTTTCAGAATGATGCATTTTTTTGTCCTTGATATTCACATTATTATTCATTCTAAAAATATGTGAGAATAATGTGTACTTGCCTGACTAAATAGATTGGATGCATGCCTGGAGACTTTCTGTAGCCTATGTGACAGACGCAGGCACACATATAAACCCATGAATAGCGGTAGTATTAATCTCACCATTTGGATCTCACCATCACTGTTTTTTGTAATGAGAAAGTGACACAAAACCAGGTTGCTTTTTTAATGGAAGGATTTGTATGGAAAGTGAAGTTGAAGCCAATATTACATGTTGTCTTCCTCATAACAACCATACACGGCTTTATTACAACAGAGTAGAGCAAAACACTTCAATTGAAGTGGCAGGAAACAAACAAACGAAAGTGGCCACATTTCTCACAAAACGAATCAAAAATGAAACCATGGATAATTATGAGAGCAGCAGAACTTATAAATTGGCTAACACTTTTCAAGCATCAAATTGTGGAAATTCAAGTTCAAGTAGGCTACTTCAAGCCCCTTGTGTTGTTTAAAAATTGCCGGTGTAACAAGGAAAACAACATGTATTTGCCATGTTTATTTCATTGCCAATGATACTGTCAATAAGCCCACTAGGCTACGCCATTTGTTGTCATTATATCCAGAATAATTCATAGGAAGCGCGTTGGGTGATGTTAGATCCTAACGAGGATTCCCTGCTGGAAGTTAAGCAGACAACAACAGATAATCATCGTCAATTCGCTAGGGATATTAGATCCAACGTGGATCCAGGCACAACTGTCTTCACCGGCGTAAGGAATGACTTGAGACAACCAAAAATATTCTGGACATTCCTCGCAACTTTTTTTTCTCCAGGACTTGAGCTGTTTTTGCATGGCATGCACTATCACAACAGCTGTTCGTCACTTAACTGTCCCTAGGAAAATTCCTTCCTGGACCAGATGATGATGTGTGAAAATATCAGGGCGTAACTAATCAGCTGGACACCAAATGCATTATTATTGAAGAACCACATTGATGACAGTATCGATTTAGGTTTGAAATATCAATGTAAGGGGAATATTTCTGTTAGAAGCATTCGATTTTGCAATAGCATATACCATTTTGGATTTGTGTGCTCATGAAAAATGTTATCACCCCATAACATAAGGAGATCTGAAATGTTACATAGTTAACACTGCAATTCGGAGATCTTTATACAAACACTGTCCGACAGCTAGATCCAGAATTCTTACAGAGTTCAAGTTCAATGTCTAATTTAACTGATTCATCTTTAATGAATGATATAACGACAACTTACACAGCCGTAAATGCAAGGACAGGAAGTAATGTTTTATGTCACACGATTTCGGGACAAATCCGTCAAGAGACGCCAACCATGATAAAGGTTCAACCTAGGTTTTAATTCAACTCGTGAACTTTATTGAATATAGCTATGAAACCCCTTTAACTTAACGCAATGAAAACAATCCGGTTATTATCAATGACTTATCAAAAGATGTAACAGTTGTACAATATATGAAATCCTCACTATTTCTAGAAAGACCCATGCACAGTGTATGTATGTACTGTATGCATGTATGTATGTATTTTTTTCAAAGATGGGCGTAGCAGTCGGACGTGTGGTGTTTGTCTTTGTCTTATCCTGTGTCTTAACCCGTGTAAGTAGCCAGTCTTTTCATATATATCTTAATCTCACTTTCTATCTACGGACTAAATATACTTTCCTGCAACCCCGCCTCACCCAAATGTGGTACAGATCTGCTATTTTTATTCCTTATACTGGAACTTCCATCAGGAGCTAGCCAGTTAACTAGCTACTAGTCTTTGTTAGCTACGTCTAGCAGTCGTCACCTTTTTCTCGGTCACCAGCTAGCCTAAGCTCGGACAATACCTGCCAGTCTGACAGCGCGATATCACGCAGAGCTATCGGACTGCTTCTCTCTACCACATGACCGGATTCCTGCCGCTCTGGATCATTACACAGGATTCATTGCAGCTAGCTAGCTGCAAACGGTGGCCTACTGTTAGCTAACGCCTCTGTCCCGAAGCAACCACCAGCTAGCCTTGAGCTAGCCTCGAGCTAGGCCCATATACCAGTTAATTCTAGGGGCTACAATACCTCTTTTGCCAATTGTGGCCTGACCCTTCATTGTCGACACGGAGCCCCGCCGATCCATCATGGACTGGACTGCCGACGTGATCGCCGATGTGTTTCTCAACAGGCTATTCTGTTACGATGTTGCCGAGGAACCATCTACTAGCCCCGAACCCGCTAGCTTTTCTGAACGCTGTGTCCCCTGCTCGACTAGCGTAGTAGTGACCACCGAACGGCACCCTGACTCACCTATTGCTACTCTTTTGACCCTATGATAACTCGGCTAACACAGCTGATTCCCCCTGGACTGTTTTAATAACCACGGTACCCACGTCATTTTGTTTACCTGTTGGCCCCAGCCTCGAACTCAGGTCCAGTATGTACCTACTAACCCGCTCTGCCCATTCATCGCCATTTACCTATTGTTGTCTTAGCTCTCCTGATCACACCTGTGATTGCTTATGCCTCTCTCTCTCTCTAATGTCTACTGCTGTCTTGGCTAGTTCTTATTGTTTTATTTCACTGTAGAGCCCTCAGTCCCGCTCAACCTGCCTTAGATAGCCCTTTTGTCCCACCCCACACACATGCGGAGACCTCACCTGGCTTAACTGGTTCCTCCAGAAACTAAACCATTGTTCTCACATCCTACCATACCATTGTCTGTACATTATGCCCTGAATCTATTCTAGCACCGCCCAGAATTCTGCTCCTTTTATTCTCTGTTCCCACGCACTAGACGACCAGTTCTTATAGCCTTTAGCCCTACCCTTATCCTACTCCTCCTCTGTTCCTCAGGTGATGTAGAGGTTACCCAAGCCCTGTACCCCCAGTTCCACTCCTATTCCCCAGGCGCTATCATTTGTTGACTTCTGTAACCATAAAAGCCTTGGTTCATGCATGTTAACATCAGAAGCCTCCTCCCTAAGTTTTGTTTTTTCACTGCTTTAGCACACTCCACCAACCCTGATGTCCTAGCCGTGTCTGAATCCTGGCTTAGGAAGGCCACAAAAATATTCAGAAATTTACATCCCCAACTACAACATTTTCCAACCAAGATAGAACTGCCAAAGGGGGCAGAGTTGCAATCTACTGCAGAGATAGTCTGCAGAGTTCTGTCATGCTATCCAGGTCTGTGCCCAAACAGTTGGAGCTTCTACTTTAAAAAATCCACCTTTCCAGAAATAAGTCCTCTCACTGCTGCCGCTTGTTATAGACCCCCCTCAGCCCTAGCTGTGCCCTGGACACCATATGTGGAATTAATTGCCCCCATTTATCTCATTCATAGTTTGTACTGTTAGGTGACTAAACTGGGCTATGCTTAACACCCCGGCTATCCTACCATCTAAGTTAGTTGCCCTCAATCTCAAACAAATGATCAAGGAACCTACCAGGTACAACCTAAATCTGTAAACACAAGCACCCTCATAGATATCACCTGACCAACTGCCCTCCAAATACCACCTCTGCTGTTCTCAACCAGGGCCTCATTGCCTGCGTCCGTAATGGGTCCCGCGGTCAAACAACCAACCCGTCATCACTGTCAAACGCTCCCTAAACACTTCAGCGAGCAGGCCTTTCTAATCAACCTGGCCCGGGTATCCTAGAAGGATATTGACCTCATTCCGTCAGTAGAGGTGCCTTCTTTAAAGTGCTTCAAAAAAATGGGCATGCAAGTGCTCATCTCCAAATCACTCCAGACTTGACTGCCTTGACCAGCACAAAAACATCCTGTGGCGTACTGCATTAGCATCGAATTGCCCCACGCGATATGCAACTTTTCAGGGAAGTTAGGAACCAATATACACAGGCAGTTAGGAAAGGAAAGGCTAGCTTTTTCAAACAGAAATTTGCATCATGTAGCATAAACCTTCCAAAAAGTTCTGGGACACTGTAAAGTCCATGGAGAATAAGAGCACCTCCTCCCAGCTTGCCCACTTGCACTGAGGCTAGGAAACACTGTCACCACCGATAAATATACGATAATCACGATTTCAATAAGCATTTCTATTCTACGGCTGGCCATGCTTTCCACTGGCTACGCCTACCCCAGTTAACAGCTCTGCAACCCCCCACAGCAACTTGCGAAAGCCCTCCCCTACTTCTCCTGCACCCCAAATCCAGATAGCTGATGTTCTGAAAGAGCTGCAGAATCTGGACCCCTACAATCAGCTGGGCTAGACAATCTGGACCCTCTCTTTCTAAAATTATCCACCGCAATTGTTGCAACCCATATTACTAGCCTGTTCAACCTCTCTTTCGTATCATCTGATATCACTAAAGATTGGAAGGCTGCCGCGGTCATCCCCTCTACATGCATACTGTACATACAGTACCAGCCAAAAGTTTTGGACACAACTACTCATTCAAGGGTTTTCTACATTGTAGAATAATAGTGAAAACATCAAAACTATGAAATAACACAAATGGAATCATGTAGTAACCAAAAAATTGCCAGGTGAAGCTGGTTGAGAGAATGCAAAGAGTGTGCAAAGCTGTCATCAAGGTGAAGGGTGGCTACATTGAAGAATCTCAAATCAGAAATATATTTTGCTTAACAATTTTTTTTTGGTTACTACATGATTCCATGTGTGTTATTTCAGTGTTTTGATGTCTTCACTATTATTCTACAATGTATAAAAACCCTCGAATGAGTTGGTGTGTACAGTATGTATGAAATAAGTGTGTGTGTGAAGGTAACCATCAAGACACTGTAAACATTGGCCTATATCTATGGGTGGTTTGATTGCATTTTTCTGCGTCGTGTTTGTAGGATGGTGGTTCCCAGTCACGTCTAACGCCTTGTCATCTGAACACACAGACACAGGGATGCAGGGCATGATGTGTGTTGGGTGTTTGTGTGTGTATATATGCCATTTGTAGTTTTACTGTAGCATACAGTAGTGAAGTGCGTGGGAGCATAGTACTAATCATCACTTAGACCTAAGCCATGGCTCTCTTTGTTATGTGGGTCACAGTGGGTGTTGAATGAGTTTGAACCATAGCCGGATCCAGGACAGATCGGTCTCTTGAAGAGGCCTATGCTACTTAAACTGAAGAGGCACTGGGTCATATAATAGTGGGTGTATTTTCTAAATGTGGAAAGGTAATGTGCCTTTATTTGCCATAGTGTGTGCCTGAAGTCTGTAATGGGCATGGAATGACTATAGTGTGTAGGGGTACTTAATGAATAGAACCTGGGTGTGGATCATCCACCAGTGAAGACAGTGTTAACCTGCTAACTAAAGGCTGTATGGTATTAAACTCTAGGTCCTTTGCATTCAAATCTGGACTACAAGCCACTTCCAATATATCTATATTCACCTCTAATTCGGGACTGATTTAGAACCTGAGTGAAATTCATTGTCAGGTAGAACAGAAAACCAGTAGTAGTCCCACCTCGTAGGGTAAGATTTGAATAGCGCTGCTCTGGGGGATATCATCTGCCTTCAGGCTTTGTGCGAGGCAGGGTTATGTTGTTCATGTTAATGGGTGGGTTCTAGTCCATGAAGTTATTGATAGTCATGTAATAACCTCCGTGAATAACTTTGACCTGTGACCTATGCAGGTTTCTATAGAGTGTCTAATGACAGCAAGGTCACCAATCTTGGAAACGATCTAACAAGGTGTCAGAGAAGGGGCTAGGGTCAACATCACGTCAGTCAGTCTCCTTCTTTCCCTAGACAGTTATTCATAGTTGTTTTGTTACCAAGATGCCCCTCTTGCTAATTGACATTATCACCTTACCCTGTCTAGGCATAATACTTATATTGGAGCTGTTTGTTTCTGTTTCCCTTGTGCATCTGTTTAGATGTACAGTCTGTCACCCTGCCCCTGGCTGAAACAGCATGTCCAGGTGTGGGATGGAGATAAACACCATTGTTTAGAGCCTTAAAAGGGATAGTTCACACCAAATTTCAGGGGGGATTTGGATATGGAGCGCGGAAATGCTAATAGGTATAATTGGCTTGCATTGGATTTGTGCCACAATTGCTACAAAATTTGCATTTCAAAAACTAAAAACAATTGGTAATTTGGGTAAACTATCCCCTTAAGGGGAAAAAGCAAGAAGGAGAATTAGAAAAGGTTGTCAAGGGATTTACAGTGGATGTGGAGGGGACAGCTGAACGACTCCGGTCTGATATGAACTGAAGGGACCACAATGAAAGAAGTATTGACTTACGTGCGATTCCTCACATGTTTTAAAATGTATGTACTGTGTGTACATGGATATATATTTAAATGTCAAATAAGTCAATCGAGAGAGAGAGAGAAAGATTAAGCTAGGCCCGTAGTGAATTCCTCTAAATTGGATTGTGTTAGGCAGGGTGTGCTTGCTAAGTTGTGTGCTGTTTTGATTTGATTGAGGGGGTATAAGGCTTTCTGCCCTTGGTGGAGGACACACACCTACACACACACACACAGTGTATAAATACGAGGAGTGTATAAGACCTTGTCAATTGAACAGATCCCAGCTGCATGCAGATTACTGAATTGCAGATTATCGCTTTGGCTTTGTCCGTAATTACAGTATGTTAAGGGTGGGGTCAATTACCCGAAGTCACTTACAGAGGCACATATTCGGTACATATATGTGGCTCATACCGGAATGAGAACTGCAGTTAGATGCTGGCCGAGTGCAGAGCAGTGGGTTTTCATGTCTGTCCTGGCCTTACTTGTTAAATTAAGTAATGTTTGCTATCCCTGGCCTGTTCTGTGTGTGTGTGTGTGGTGTGTGTGTGTGTGTGTGTGTTGTGTGTGTGTGTGTGTGTGTGTGTGTGTGTGTGTGTGTGTTGTGTGTGGGTGTGTGTGTGTGTGTGCGTGTGTGTGTGTGTGTTACTGTCCCTGGGCTTTTCTGGCTCTAATGCTTAGTGCTGATGGATTATGTGTCAAGAGGTGTGACCTCCCTTTTCTCCACCTCTGGTTCTCCCTACCTTTTCTCTGTCTATTTTGCTGTGCTTCCCTTAGCCTCCTTCCATGTTTCGCTCGAGCTCCACATCTCTTTCTTCTACAGGGAGGAGGTTAGAGACCTGGCAGGGTGGTGCCAGGACAACAATCTCTCCCTCAATGTAGGCAAGAGCTTCCTCGGTGTCCACATCACTAAGGGCTTATCATGGTCCAAACACACCAACACAGTTGTGAAAAGGACATGACAACGCCTCTTCCCCCTCGGGAAGCTGAAGAACTTGGCATGGGCCCTCAGAAAGTTCTACATCTGCACCATTGAGAACATCTTGACTGGCTGCATCACCGCCTGGTATGGCAACTGCTCGACATCCGACCGCAATGCACTACAGAGGGTAGTTGCGTACAGCCCAGTACATCACTTGGGCTGAGCTGCCTGTCATCCAGGACCTCTATACCAGGCGGTAACATAGGAAGGCCCTAAAAATGGTCAAAGAATCCAAGCCACCTAAGTCACTGTCTGTTCTCTCTGCTACCGCACAGCAGCGGTACCGGAGCAACCAAGTCTGAGACCAAAGGCTACTGGAACAGCTCTACCCCAAAGCCATAACACTGCTGAACAGTTAATGAAATGGCTACCTGGACTTTCTGCTTTTAAACCCCCTACCTACATGTACATAGTACTTAATCATCACCTAACCAAACCTACATGTACATATTACCTCAATACTTTACCCCAGTACCTCGTACCCCAGTACCGGTACTGCTTGTATATAGCCTGTTAGATATCCTCATTATTGTTATTTTATTGTGTTACTATTTTCTTTTAATCTATTGTAAATGTTATTACTTTTTAACTGCATTGGTGGGAAATGGCTCGTAAGTAGCATTGCAGGGTAGAGTCCTACACTTGTTGCATCGGCGCATGTGACAAATAACATTTGATTTGATTCCTCCCCCTCTTCCTTCATGCCTTCACCTGTCTCTCCCTCTGTTTCTCTCTATTTATATCCATCCTCCCACACCCTTTCTTCTCCCTCCGCCCCCTCTCTTCAGTCTCCCCTCCATCCTCTCTCTCCTTCCCGCTGCGTTACAGCAGATAGGAGATGAATGTGGCTGTCTGATCCTTTTGCATCTGGTATTTAGACAGCAGAGGGTGAGTGAGTCCATGTCTCAATGCACAAGCTCCATAACCTTTCCTCAAGCAGTTCTTAGCTTTTAAAAGCCCAAAACCTTCGCTCCGTATAATCAGCTCCTACAGCACTAGGGTGTGTGTGCGTGCGTGCGTGCGTGCGTGTGTGTGTGGTGTGCGTGTACTTGCTAAACTTCAGTTATCATGATTTACTGTGCCCTCAGAAAGTATTCAGACTCCTGACTTTTTTCACATTTTGTTGTGTTACAGCCTGAATTTAAAATGGATTAAATTGATATTTTGTTCACTGTCCTACACACAATTCCCCATAACATCAAAGTAAAATCAGGTTTTTCAAAATTTGAGTCAATAAGTATTCAAACCCTTTGTTATGGCAAGCCTAAATAATTTCAGGAGTACACATGTAATGGCTGTGATAAGAGAACTGAGGATGGATCAACAACATTGTAGTTACTTCACTACACCAAAGAGTGAAAAGAAGGATGCCTGTACAGAATAAAAATATTCCAAAGTATGCATCCTGTTGGCAACAATGCACTAAATGAATACTGCAGAAAATGTGGCAAACTATTCACTTTTTGTACTGAAAACAAGTGTTTTGTTTTGGGCAAATCCAATGCAACACATTACTACACTGAACAAAAATATAAAATGTAACATATAAAGTGTTTGTCCCATGTTTCATGAGCTGAAATACAGTGCCTGCAAAAGTATTAATTCCCCCTTGGCGTTTTTCCTATTTTGTTACATTACAACCTGTAATTTAAATTGATTTTTATTTTGATTTCATGTAATGAACATACACAAATAGTCCAAATTGGGGAAGTGAAATGAAAGAAATCACTTGTTTCAAAAAATAAATACAAATTTATAACGGAAAAGCGGTGCATGCATACTGTATATATTCACCCCCTTTGCTATGAAGCCCCTATATAAGATCTGGTGTAACCAATTACCTTCAGAAATCACATAATTAGTTAGATTGCACACAGGTGGTCTTTATTTAAGTGCCACATGATCTGTCATATAATCTCAGTATATATACAGTGGGGAGAAAAAGTATTTGATCCCCTGCTGATTTTGTACGTTTGCCCACTGACAAAGAAAGGATCAGTGTATAATTTTAATGGTAGGTTTATTTGAACAATGAGAGACAGAATAACAACAAAAATATCCAGAAAAACGCATGTAAAAAATGTTATAAATTGATTTGCATTTTAATGAGGGAAATAAGTATTGACCCCCTCTCAATCAGAAAGATTTCTGGCACCCAGGTGTCTTGTATACAGGTAATGAGCTGAGATTAGGAGCACACTCTTAAAGGGAGTGCTCCTAACCGTAGCTTGTTACCTGTAAAAAAGACACCTGTCCACAGAAACAATCAATCAAGATTCCAAACTCTCCACCATGGCCAAGACCAAAGAGCTCTCCAAGGATGTCAGGGACAAGATCGTAGACCTACACAAGGCTGGAATGGGCTACAAGACCATCGCCAAGCAGCTTGGTGAGAAGGTGACAACATTTAGTGTGATTATTCGCAAATGGAAGAAACACAAAAGAACTGTCAATCTCCCTCGGCCTGGGGCTCCATGCAAGATCTCATCCTCGGTGGAGTTGCAATGATCATGAGAACGGTGAGGAATCAGCCCAGAACTACACAGGGAGGATCTTGTCAATGATCTCAAGCAGCTGGGACCATAGTCACCAAGAAACAATTGGTAACACACTACGCCGTGAAGGACTGAAATCCTGCAGCCCCGCAAGGTCCCCCTGCTCAAGAAAGCACATATACATGCCCGTCTGAAGTTTGCCAATGAACATCTGAATGATTCAGAGGACAACTGGGTGAAAGTGTTGTGGTCAAATGAGATCAAAATTGAGCTCTTTGGCATCAACTCAACTCGCCGTGTTTGGAGGAGGAGGAATGCTGCCTATGACCCCAAGTAACACCATCTCCACCGTCAAACATGGAGTGGAAACATTATGCTTTGGGGGTGTTTTTCTGCTAAGGGGACAGGACAATGACACAGCATCAAAAGGAAAGATGGACGGGGCCATGTACCGTCAAATCTTGGTGAGAACCTCCTTCCCTCGGCCAGGGCATTGAAAATGGGTCGTGGATGGGTATTCCAGCATGACAATGACCCAAAACACATGGCCAAGGCAACAAAGGAGTGGCTCAGAAGAACCACATTAAGGTACTGGCGCGGCCTAGCCAGTCTCCAGACCTTAATCCCATAGAAAATCTGTGGAGGGAGCTGAAAGTTCGAGTTGCCAAACGTCAGCCTCGAACCCTTAATGACTTGGAGAAGATCTGCAAAGAGGAGTGGGACAAAATCCCTCCTAAGATGTGTGCAAACCTGGTGGCCAACTACAAGAAACGTCTGACCTCTGTGATTGCCAACAAGGGTTTTTCCACCAAGTACTAAGTCATGTTTTGCAGAGGGGTCAAATACTTATTTCCCTCATTAAAATGCAAATAATTTTATAACATTTTTGATCATGCGTTTTTCTGGATTTTGTTGTTGTTATTCTGTCTCTCACTGTTCAATAAACCTACTATTAAAATTATAGACTGATCATTTCTTTGTAAGTGGCAAACTTACAAATCAGCAGGGGATCAAATACTTTGTTCCCCCACTGTACACCTGTTCTGAAAGGACACAGAGTCTGCAACACCACGAAGCAAGCGGCAGCATGAAAGACCAAGGAGCTCTCCAAACAGGTCAGGGACAAAGTTGTGGAGAAGTACAGATCAGGGTTGGGTTATAAAAAATATCCAAAACTTTGAACATCCCACGAAGCACCAATTAAATCCATTGTTAAAAATGGAACTAATATGGCACCACAACAAACCTGCCAAGTGCCAGGCGGTGGTTAACTGGTGCAGTGAATCAGGCGCAGGAGAGTAGAAATTAGTGTACAAGGTTTTTAATTCCACGACAGCACCAGTATACAGACAATACTCAAAGTGCGGAGAAATACCGGTCACTCGAAAAATAACGGGCGTAAATGCATAACCGGCAAACATAACCAGCCGACAAGTACCGCCATGAACATCAATAAACACGCAACACTAACATGTGTGAAACAGAGGGTTAAATAATGAACATGTAATTGGGGGAATAGAAACCAGGTGTGTAGAAACAAAGACAAAACAAATGGAAAATGAAAAGTGGATCGGCGATGGCTAAAAGACCGGTGACGTTCAATCGCCGAACGCCGCCCGAACAAGGAGAGGGACCGACTTCGGCGGAAGTTTTGACACCAAGAGAGGGCATTAATCAGAGAGGCAACAAAGAGACCAAAGATAACCCTTTTTGAATTTTTGTTATTGCACCTTTATTTAACCAGGTAGGCCAGTTGAGAACAAGTTGCGACCTGGCCAAGATAAGCAAAGCAGTGTGACACAAACAACAACACAGAGTTACACATGGAATAAACAAACGTACAGTCAATAACACAATAGAAAATTCTATATACAGTGTGTGCAAATGAGGTGAGGGAGGAAAGGCAATAAATAGGCCGTAGTGCGAAGTAAATTACCATTTAGCAATTGAACACTGGAGTGATAGATGTGCAGAAGATGAATGTGCAAGTAGAGATACCCGGGGTGCAAAGGAGCAATTTTTTAAAATAATAACAATATGGGATGAGGATAGTTGGATGGGCTATTTACAGTAGGCTATGTGCAAGTGCAATGATCTGTGAGCTGCTCTGACAGCTGATGCTTAAAGTTAGTGAGGCTGATATGAAGTCCAGTGAAATATACCTGCTGGAGCACGTGCTTAAGGTGGGTGTTGTTATGGTGACCAGTGAGCTGAGATACGGTGGGCTTTACCTAGCAGAGACTTATAGATGACCTGGAGCCAGTGGGTTTGGCGACGAATATGAAGTGAGGGCCAACCAACGAGAACATACAGGTTACAGTGGTGGGTAGTAGTATATGGGGCTTTGGTGACAAAATGGATGGCACTGTCATAGACTGCATCCAATTTGCTGAGTAGAGTGTTGGAGGCTATTTTGTAAATGACATCGCCGATGTCGAGGATCGGTAGGATAGTCAGTTTTACGAAGGTATTTTGGCAGCATGAGTGAAGGATGCTTTGTTGCGAAATAGGAAAGCCGATTCTAGATTTAAATTTTGGATTGGAGATGCTTAATGTGAGTCTGGAAGGAGAGTTTACAGTTTCTAGACACCTAGGTATTTGTAGTTGTCCACATATTCTAAGTCAGAACCGTCCAGAATAGTGATGCTGGATGGGCGGGTAGTGGCGGGCATCGATCGGTTGAAGAGCATGCATTAGTTTTACTTGCATTTAGAGGCCATTGGAGGCCACGGAAGGAGAGTTGTATGGCATTGAAGCTCGTCTGGAGGTTAGTTAACACAGTGTCCAAAGAGGGCCAGAAGTGTATAGAAATGGTGTTGTCTGCGTATAGGTGGATCAGAGAATCACCAGCAGCAAGAGCGACATCATTGATGTATACAGAGTAAAGAGTTTGGCCCGAGAATTGAACCCTGTGGCACCCCCATAGAGACTTCCAAAGGTCCGGACAACAGGCCCTCCAATTTGACACACTGAACTCTGAGAAGTAGTTGAGGCTGTTGAGTCTGCCGATAAGAATGTGGTGATTGCAGAGTCGAAAAGCCTTGGCCAGGTCGATGAATACGGCTGCACATTATTGTCTTTTATCGATGGCGGTTATGATATTGTTTAGGACCTTGAGCATGGCCTGAAGGAGCTGCAAAGCTCCACAGCGGGAGATTGGAGTATCTGTCCATAGGACCACTTTAAGAGCCGTACACTCCACAAAGCTGGGCTTTACGGAAGAGTGGCTGGAAAAAATCCATTGCTTAAAGAATAAAATAAGAAAACACGTTTGGTGTTTGCCAAAATGCATGTGGGAGACTCCCCAAATATATGGAGAATGTACTCTGGTCAGATGAGACTAAAATTGAGCTTTTTGGCCATCAAGGAAACGCTATGTCTAGTGCAACCCAATACCTCTCATCACCCCGAGAACACCATCCCCACAGTGAAGCATGGTGTTGGCAGCATCATGCTGTGGGATGTTTTCCATCTGCAGGGACTGGGGAAACTGGTCAGGAATTGAAGGAATGATTTATGGCTCTAAATGCAGGGAAATTCTTGACGGAAACCTGTTTCAGTCTTTCAGAGATTTGAGACTGGGACGGAGGTCACCTTCCAGCAGGACAATGACCCTAGGCATACTGCTAAAGCAACACTCAAGTGGTTTAA
The DNA here is from genome assembly GCF_901001165.1 of Salmo trutta. Classification (NCBI taxonomy): domain Eukaryota; kingdom Metazoa; phylum Chordata; class Actinopteri; order Salmoniformes; family Salmonidae; genus Salmo; species Salmo trutta. The sequence goes on along the minus strand of NC_042976.1, from coordinate 38,350,830 downwards.
GGGTAAACATTTACATGTCTTGGAATGGCCTAGTAAATCCCAGACCTCAATCCATTTGAGAATCTGTGGTATGACTTAAAGATGCGGTACACCAACGGAACCCATCAAACTTGATGAGGAGTACTATTTCTCATTCTGATTGGCTACGCCTGGCTCCCAGAGGGGGGATGCACCCCTGCCCAGTCATGTGAAATCCATAGATTAGAGCCTAAAGAATTGAACCCCATATGAGTAAGTGAAAACAGGTTTTTCGAAATGTTTGCAAATTATGACGAAATAAAAACAGAAATACCTTATTTACTTAAGTATTCAACCCTTTGCTATGAGGACGCAAAAATGAGCTCAGGTGCATCCTGTTTCCATTGATCATCCTTGATTGGAGTCCGCCTGTGGTAAATTCAATTGATTGGACATGATTTCGAAAGACACACACTTGTGTATGTAAGGTCCCACAGTTGACAGTACATGTCAGAGCAAACACCAAGCTATGGGCTCCCAAAGACTGCTCCCGAGTGGCGCAGTGGTAGAAGGCCTTAGTGCTAGAGGCGTCACTACAGACACCCTGGGTTTGAATACAGGCTGTATCCCAACCGGCTGTGATTGGGAGTCCCATATGGCGGTGTACAATTGGCCCAGCATCGTCAGGTTTGGCCAGTGTAGGCTCTCATTGTAAATAGAATTAGTTTCTTAACTGACTTGCCTAGTTATTAAATGAAAAATGTATGTATATATATACATATAGTATATAGTAAATGAGGTCGAAGAAATTGTCCGTAGATCTCCGAGACAGGATTGTGTTGAGGGCACAGATCTGGGGAAGGGTACCAACACATTTCTGCAGCATTGAAGGTCCTCAAGAACATAGTGGGCCTCCATCATTCTTAATGGAAGAAGTTTGGGAACCACAAAGACTCTTCCTAGAGCTGGCCGCCTGGCCAAAACTGAGCAATCGGGGGAGAAAGGCCTTGGTCAAGGAGGTGACCACGAACCCGATGGTCACTCTGACAGAGTGACAAGACCAAATACAAGACCAAATCTAAACTGGAGTTGATTACCAAGAAGACAGTGAATGTTCCTGAGTGGCCCGAGTTACAGAATTGACCTTAAATCTACCTGGAATCTTTGGCAAGAACTGAAAATGGTTGTTTTAGTAATAAAAAACAACCAATTTGAAAGAGCTTAAAGAATTATGAAAAGAATACTGGTCAAATGTTGCTCAATCCAGGTGTAGAAAGCTCTTAGAGACTTACTCAGAAAGACTCACAGCTGTATAGGTGCCAAAGGGGCTTCTACAAAGCATTGACTCAGGGGTGTGAATACTTATGTAAATGAGATATTTCAGTATTTATATTCAATATATTTGCTACATTTCTAAAAACATGCTTTCACTTGTCATTGTTGGATTGTGTGTAAATGTGTGAGATTTTTTTCTTCTTTTTTTATCCCTTTTGAATTCAGGCTGTAACACAACAAAATAGGGAATTAGTCAAGGGTAATGAATACTTTCTGAAGGCACTGTATATGGTTGTGTGTGTCTATATCAGTATTTGTATACATGTGTGTATGATCATGTGTGGACACACCTACTCACTCGGGGGTTTTCTTTATTTATACTATTTTCAACATTGTAGAATAATAGTGAAGACATCAAAACACTGAAATAACACATACAATCATGTAGTAACCAAAAAGTTTAAACAAATCAAATATATTTATATTTGAGATTCTTCAAATAGCACCCTTTGCCTGATGACAGCTTGCACACACTTGGTATTCTCTCAACCAGCTTAATGAGGTAGTAACCTGGAATGCATTCAATTAACAGGTGTGCCTTGTTAAAAGTTAATTTGTGGAATTAGCTTTCCTTCTTAATGTGTTTGAGACAATCCGTTGTGTTGTGACAAGGTTGGGGTGGTATACAGAAGATAGCCCTATTTGGTAAAGACCAAGTCCATATTATGACAAGAACACTCAAATAACCAAAGAGAAAATGACAGTCCATCATTACTTTAAGACAAGAAGGTCAGTGCAGTTGAAAAACCATCAAGCACTATGATGAACTACCACTCATGAGGACCGCCACAGGAAAGGAAGACCCAGAGTTACCTCTGCTACAGAGAATAAGTAACAGACACATCTCAACATCAACTGTTCAGAGGAGACTGCGTGAATCAGGCATTTGTGGTCGAATTGCTGCAAAGAAACCACTACTAAAGGCCACCAATAGAATAAGACTAGTTTGGGCCAAGAAACACGAGCAATGGACATTAGACCGGTGGAAATCTGTCCTTTGGTCTGATGAGTCCAAATTTGAGATTTTTGATTCCAACCGCTGTGTCTGTGAGACGCATAGTAAGTGAACGGATGATCCCTGCTTGTGTGGTTCCCACCGTGAAGCATGGAGGAGGAGGTGTGATTGTGCTTTGCTGGTGACACTGTCAGTGATTTATTTAGAATTCAAGGCACATTTAACCAGCAGGTCTACCGCTGCGTTCTGCAGCGACACGCCATTCCATCTGGTTTGCGCTTAGTGGGACTATCTTTTTTTTCAACAGGACAATGACCCAACACACCTCCAGGCTGTGTAAGGGCTATTTCACCAAGAAGAGAGTGATGGAGTGCTGCATCAGATGACCTGGCCTCCACAATCACCCAACCTCAACCTAATTAAGATGGTTTGGATGAGTTGGACCGCAGAGTGAAGCTGTCATCAAGGCAAAGGGTGGCTACTTTGAAGAATCTCCAATATAAAATATTTTGATTTGTTTCACACTTTTGTGGTTACTACATGATTCCATATGTGTTATTTCCTAGTTTTGATGTCTTCACAATTATTCTACAATGTAGAAAATAGTTAAAAAAAAGAAAAACCCTTGAAGGAGTCGGTGTGTCCAAACGTTTGGCTGGTACTGTATATGTTTGGAGTGTTAGTGATGTCACGCATAAGAGTGTGTACAGCCTCTTCTATTTCATAAGGCCTTCCCTGAAGTGACAGCAGGATTATTTATCTTCCCACAGAGTGACTCACTGTTTCAGTATATACAGTTCATATCAAAGGAGAGAATTACAGTAGAGATAGAGAGAGAGATGGATGGATGGATGGGATAGCGAGAGAGAGAAAGGGGAGAGAGATGAATGGATAGAGAGCGAGAGCAAAAAGTGAAGAGATGGATGGATAGATGGATAGATAGAGAGAGAGAGAGAGAGGAAATGGAGAGACTTAATGGGATACAAATCATCCATCCTATGACAGCTATCTGCTCTGTATTTGTGTAAATTGTCCCTGTTAGAGAGGGAGTCAGACAGAGTAGCAGACCACTTAATAAAGAAGGCATACTCGAAGTCCCATGCTAGCTCTAGCTCTGTCTCACATCATCGATGTTTCTCAAACATCATATTTCGTTGTTGCAAACGTCAAATTTCAACGTGTTTAAGGTTAAGTTTAGGCCTTAACTCCACATTTTTAAGGTTAAGTTTAGGCATTAACTCCGAATGGTTAAGGTAAGGGTTAGGGTTGGGGGATGGGCTTAAAAACAAATATCTCAAAAACAACGTTCTGTTGCTGGATTCAAACATGCAACCTTTGGAATCAGAGGGAGATGCTTACACCAATCGGCTGTCCCCGTCCCACATGCCTAGCAAATCCGAAACCTACTTGAAGGTAATAGCGCGTTACTGTTGCCCGTAGTGGCCCGGGTTTACACGTCATCTCCCAATGTCGTCAGACATTGATGGGCGTCGGATACTGCACGTTGTATCACGGGTGACCTGGTTGAACAGTCCCAACCCCCAACCTGTTGCTTAAGGCACAGACAGACCAATAGGATTGTCGAGCGTTTGCCGACTGGATAGTACTTAGATCTCTGAAAAAAGTTGGCGCTGTAATTTGCAAAACCGAGCTTAAAAAACCGATTTCTACATGTAGAAGCAGGCGGAAATGACGTCCGTCACAGCCACCTACAGGATGGCACCTACAGTATAAAAAAACACACTGCGATAGCAAGCTAACGAACTGCAAACAAACGGCTCTGTGCTGTACTTACCGACAATCGGTCTGGTGAGTTTTCGCCTTTATGAGATACGGAATTCTGGAGATGTCTGAACACAGACCTGAGTCCTCTGAAAGCTCTTATAAGATGTTAGCATCATTTCCACACATGGGGTAACATCTCCACATCAGTTCTTGTGATGCAACGGTAGTTGCATTAATGGGCACAGAGATATCGAAACCATACACATCTGAAGTTCTCATTTCATGTTTTCCAGAAACTTCTAGAAGTCAATCTTCTACAAATAGAGGTATAAACCCTTCATGGATCCACCATGGGTTCTTCCACGTGTTGCCATGGTCTTGAGACGATCACAAAACCGATGATGTATTAGATTATACCTCAATGTTGAGCTACATGTGTGGAGTAGGAGGCGACGGGAGCAAGGAGGGATAGGATGCTGTCCCAGGCTAGTTGAGGCTCATTTGCTGCCAACAATTCTCAGTTTAGTAATAACGATCTGAACAATCTGAATGTGTAAGCCCTGTAGGAGATGTCAGCATATCGATTTCAATTTAAATGTTTTAGCACACACTGTAAAAAAAAATCCTGTTGCTTTTACGGTAACTTACTGGCAACCAGTTACCTGTAAATTATTGTAAAAAAAAAGGTACAGTATGTTACCATAAATTCCAAATAAACTTTGGTTAAACAGTACATTAATATACAGTTTATAGTAATGTCTGTTAAATCATAGTGTATTTTGAATTTACGGTAACATACTGTACCTTTTTTACCGTAACTTACAGGTAACTGGATGCCAGTAAGTTATCGTAAAAACAACACGATTTTTCTTACAGCGCACTTACCCATTGGGTATAGAAGACGGGAAATGTCTTGTGAGATAAGCCTGCAGTTGAACATGTACAGCTTTAGTGTACAGTATGAATGGTGTCAAATGTATGTGCATGCATGTACTGTATAAGTCAGTATATTTTGAAGGGAGTGTTTATATGACTGCCTTTGTGAGCACAAAATAGGTGTATTTCTCTTTCCAAGTGTTTATGATTACAATAGGGCATTTACGTTTCTGTGTATCTATGTCTATTGTATATAATTGTGTATAGGTTTTTGTGTGTTTCCGTGTGTTGATGTCTTTTCCAATTTCCTCCACTGTGGCTTGTCAACTTGACACAACAGCCTGAGGACACTAAATGTAATGTCTCCCAATAGAACTGCATTATGCAGCATTTTCATAAGTGACAGGCCCATGATTGGGCCTCTCGGGAGTTTCAAACGACCCTATCCTGCTTGGCCTGCATGCCACACACCATCTCATGCTGCTGAAACCCCCTCCATTGGGCTGAATGCTGTTTATGCCCTGAAAGCTGAATGCTTTTCATGCCCTGAAAGCTGTTTATGCCCTGAAAGCTGAAAGCTGTTTATACTCTACCACTATAATTTGATTGTGTTATTCAATCTGCCGGCTGGGTGGAGTGGTGGTGGCGCTGAATGAAAGAGAGAGAGAGAGAGCAATTCCCTCTGCAAATCGGTAATCATGTGATTCAGGAGCTGGAGGATGAAGTTCCGTCGGAAGGGGAGGCGGGCGTAGCGGGGGTGGACATGCTAAATGGGCCATGTATGGACCTGGCTCTGCCTGGCTGGTGTGTTATTGTTCGGTGTTGTGACCAATACTGAGAAGTGTATAGTAAGGGACATACATATGTGGGGCACATAAATTCACATTCACCAATCAAGAAGCAATTAGACGAGTCAGGAGGAAACACTGGAGCAGTGGAAGATGTCTGGGAGGGATGAATGGTGAGGGAGAGAGGATTAGAGGGTTAATGGTGTTGGGGTACAGAGTTAGAGAAAAGGTTAGCCAGCTCATCTCTTTATTTGGTCTCTCTCCTCTTTCTCCCTCTCTCCTCTGTCTGTGTTGCTATTGGTTAGTGTGTGTAGTGTAGGTTGTTTGAACACCTAGTAGTGCTTTAGTATAGAGATAAGAACAGGTTTTACACTGCTGTGTATCACACCAGACAGCCAATTACAGATTAATGTTGCACCCTGGGGCAGGAGGTACTGAAAATACACACAAACACATACACACGCATGTACACTCACACACGCATGTACACTCTCTCACACACACACACACACACACACACACACACACACGCACACACATGCACACACACGCACACACATGCACACACACGCACACACATGCACACACACGCACACACATGCACACACACAGGCACACACACGCACACACACACTCATGTACGTATGCACACACATGCACATGCAAGTAAGGACACACGCACACAAATGAAAGCATGTCTTATATGTTTATGATTTGGTAATATAGTCAACCATGATTTCTTTCAATCACACTATGTGTGTATGTTTATGATTTAGGAATATCTACCCTAATTAAGATAGCGACAACACCCCCTCAGCTCTGTTTTGAAAGCTACTTAGGATACATATTAATTGAATGCCTATGTAATAGAAAGCCAGGGAAATGAAGTGATTACCAAGATGTTACCTAACATTAGGCAGTAAATCCTACTTAGGCTGTTTCTTATGCTACAGCACATATCACAGTGTGACTGCACTACATTAGCATATGGAATATAAAGTACATGTGTAATTAGTGATAAATAACAAGGAACAGTATTTCAGAGTTTTTTTCAATGTCTCTCTCTCCTTCTCTCTCTGTTTCTCCCTCTCTCTTCACTCTGCAGTACCTCTTCCTCTCTCTTTCTTTTTCACTCTCCCTTTCCCTTCCTCATTCACCTGAGGTCTCTGTCTTCCTCATTCCTCTGACTCTCTGTCTTCCCTCATCCTCTGACTCTCTGTCTTCCTCATTCCTCTGACTCTCTGTCTTCCTCATTCCCCTGAGTCTCTGTCTTCCTCATTCCTCTGACTCTCTGTCTTCCTCATTCCTCTGACTCTCTGTCTTCCTCATTCCTCTGACTCTCTGTCTTCCTCATTCCCCTGAGTCTCTGTCTTCCTCATTTCCCCTGAGTCTCTGTCTTCCTCATTCCTCTGACTCTCTGTCTTCCTCATTCCCCTGAGTCTCTGTCTTCCTCATTCCTCTGACTCTCTGTCTTCCTCATTCCTCTGACTCTCTGTCTTCCTCATTCCTCTGACTCTCTGTCTTCCTCATTCCTCTGACTCTTGTCTTCCTCATTCCTCTGACTCTCTGTCTCCTCATTCCTCTGACTCTCTGTCTTCCTCATTCCCCTGAGTCTCTGTCTTCCTCATTCCCCTGAGGCTCTGTCTTCCTCATTCCTCTGACTCTCTGTCTTCCTCATTCCTCTGACTCTCTGTCTTCCTCAATCCCCTGACTCTCTGTCTTCCTCAATCCTCTGACTCTGTCTTCCTGATTCCTTGCCATCTCTCCCTCTCTATTTCCAAATCCTCTATCTCTCTCTCTCTCTCGCCCCCCCTCTAGCTATCTCTCCTTCTACTGTATATGTCTCGCTCGCTCTCCCTCTCTCTCTCCGTCTTTCTCTACTCTCCATCTTTCTCTACACCCTGTCTCTCTCAGATGGGCAGGGAGGCAGGCAGGCAGTGTTTGGGCTGGGCCCTAATGATGGTGCTGGTTGCTATAAAAAGCCTGCAGGCAGCAGAATCGATATCTCCTGATGGCAAATTGAGCCTTGCACAGAGAGGCAGTTGGAGGCAGGGTGGGGGACAGCCTAGCAGGGAGGGACCTGAACCTTCTTACTGGCTGCAGCACAGAGCAACGTGTGTGAATGTGTGTGTACATTTGTTTGTGTGAGTCTGTTTACGAATATGTGTGCAGATGTGTGTGTCTTTCTCTGTCTCTGTGTGTTGGAGTGGATTTCCATGTGCATTTGGGTGTGTGTGTGTGTGTGTGTGTGTGTGTGTGTGTGTTGTGTGTGTGTGGTGTGTGTGTGTGTGTGTGTGTGTGTGTGTGTGTGTGTCCAATTATGTGTGTACGTGTGTGTATGTGAGCCCTGGCAGGCTTGGTCACAGCGGGATGTTGTTATTAGCTAGCTGCACCTAATTCTGTGGAGCAGAAAATCTAGCAGGGCTTGTCTTTGTGTGTGTAGGCAGGGGAGAGTGTTGCAACACAGCCAGCTCTGCAGAGGATTAGGGCCAATGCAACAACACCATCAGAATAGTAACACTGTACCTACACCACACTCATACACCCATATAGTACCAACACCATCAAAATAATGTACGTACACCACATTCATAATACCATGCGGTACCAACACCATCTTAGCATTTACAGTTGAAGTCAGAAGTTTACATACACCTTAGCCAAATACATTTAAACTCTGTTTTGGACAATTCCTGACATTTAATCCTAGTAAAAATCCCCTGTCTTAGGTCAGTTAGGATCACCACTTTATTTTAAGAATGTGAAATGTCAGAATAATAGTAGAGAGAATGATTTATTTCAGCTTTTATTTCTTTCATCACATTCCCAGTGGGTCAGAAGTTTACATACACTCAATTAGTATGTGGTAGCATTGCCTTTAAATTGTTTAACTTGGGTGAAACGTTTCGGGTAGCCATCCACAAGCTTCCCACAATTTTGGCCCATTCCTCCTGACAGAGCTGGTGTAACTGAGTCAGGTTTGTAGGCCTCTTTGCTCGCACAAGCTTTTTCAGTTCTGCCCACACAGTTTCTATAGGATTGAGGTCAGGACTTTGTGATGGCCACTCCAATACCTTGACTTTGTTGTCCTTAAGCCATTTTGACACAACTTTGGAAGGATGCTTGGGGTCATTGTCCATTTGGAAGACCCATTTGCGAACAAGCTTCAACTTCCTGACTGATGTCTTGAGATGTTGCTACAATATATCCACATAATTTTCCTGCTTCATGATGCCATCTATTTTGTGAAGGGCACCAGTCCCTCCTGCAGCAAAGCACCCCCACAACATGATGCTGCCACCCCTGTGCTTCACGGTTGGGATGGTGTTCTTCGGCTTGCAAGTCTCCCCTTTTTCCTCCAAACATAACGATGGTCATTATGGCCAAACAGTTCTATTTTTTTCATCAGACAGAGGATATTTCTCCAAAAAGTATGATCTTTGTCCCCATGTGCAGTTGCAAACCGTAGTCTGGATTTTTTATGGCGGTTTTGGAGCAGTGGCTTCTTCCTTGCTGAGTGGCCTTTCAGGTTATGTCGATATAGGACTCGTTTTACTGTGGATATAGATACTTTTGTACCTGTTTCCTCCAGCATCTTCACAAGGTCCTTTGCTGCTGTTCTGGGATTGATTTGCACTTTTCGCACCAAAGTATGTTCATCTCTAGGAGACAGAAAAGCATCTCCTTCCTGAGCAGTATGATGGCTGCATGGCCCCACGATGTTTATACTTGCGTACTGTTGTTTGTACAGATGAACGTGGTACCTTCAGGTGTTTGGAAATTGCTCCCAAGGATGAATGAGACTTGTGAAGGTCTACAATTTTTTTCTGAGGTCTTGGCTGATTTCTTTTGATTTCCCCATGATGTCAAGCACAGAGGCACTGAGTTTGGAGGTAGGCCTTGAAATACATCCACAGGTACACCTCCAATTGACTGAAATTATGTAAATTAGCCTATCAGAAGCTTCTAAAGCCATGACATCATTTTCTGGAATTTTCCAAGCTGTTTAAAGACACAGTCAACTTAGTGTATGTAAACTTCTGACCCACTGAAATTGTGATACAGTGAATTATAAGTGAAATAATCTGTCTGTAAACAATTGTTGGAAAAATGACTTGTGTCGCGCACAAAGTAGATGTCCTAACCGACTTGCCAAAACTGTAGTTTGTTAACAAGAAATCTGTCTAGTGGTTGAAAACGAGTTTTAATGACTCCAACCTAAGTGTATGTAAACTTCCGACTGTATATCATACACTACATGACCATAAGTTTGTGGACACCTACTCGAATATCTCATTACAAAATCATGGGCATTAATATGGAGTTGGTCCCCCCTTGCTGCTATAACAGCCTCCACTATTCTGGGAAGGAATTCCACTAGATGTTGGAACATTGCTGCGGGGACTTGCTTTCATTCATCCACAAGAGCATATTAGTGGGCACTGATGTTGGGCAGTTAGGCTTGGCTAGCAGTCGCCGTTCCAATTCATCCCAAAGTTGTTCGATGAGGTTAAGGTCAGGTGTTCTGTGCAGGCCAGTCAAGTTCTTCCACACCAATCTCAACAAACCATTTCTATATGGACCCTGCTTTGTGCACGGGGGCATTGTCATGCTGAAACAGGAAAGGACCTTTCATAAAGTTGGAAGCACAAAAATCGTCTAGAATGTCATTGTATGCTGTAGCGTAAAGATTTCCCTTCGCTGGAACTTAGGGGTCTAGCCCAAACCATGAAAAACAGCCTCAGATCATTATTCCTCCTCCCCCAAACATTACAGTTGGCACTATGCATTTGGGCACGTAGCGTGCTCCTGGCATCCACCAAACCCAGGTTTGTCCATCGGACTGCCAGATGGTGAAGCGTGATTCATAATTCTAGAGAACGCGTTTCAACTGCTCCAGCCAACGCTTGGCATTGCACATGGTGATCTTAAGCTTGTGTGCGGCTGCTCGGCCATTGAAACCCATTTTATGTAGCTCCCGACGAACAGTTATTGTGCTGACGTTGCTTCCAAAGGCGGATTGGAACTCGGTAGTGAGCGTTGCAACCGAGGACAAAGGATTTTTACATGCTACGCGCTTCAGTACTTAGCGGTCCCATTATGTGAGCTTATGTGGCCTACCACTTCAGAAATGTTCCGAACTTACTTGCTGGAAAGGTGGCATCCTATGACGGTGCCATGATGAAAGTCATTGAGCTCTTCAGTACTGGCAAATCTTATGCCAATGTTTGACTGTGGAGATTGCATGGCTGTGCTGTCGATTTTATACCCCTGTCGGCAACAGTTGTGTCTGAATTTGAAGGCGCGTCCATATACTTTTGTATATATAGTGTACTTATGCCTGAATACAGAGTATTACTACTGTATAAATGTATGACACAATTACTACACATTATGCTAGATCTTATTCCAATTGCCTCGATCTTAAACTAAACAGGTGGTAATAGCAGTGATAATAGCTGCGGTGATAGTAGCTTTTTGAGTGCTTCGTCATTTGATTTCATTCACCTTTGATTTCATTCATGCTTCACATGACAAGTGACACGAGCAAGAGCTTTGAACTTTGCCTCACATGAACCAGAGATTATGTTGTGTATTTACGTTTCTATTCAGGCATATTTCTAATCATGTCTTTCTTTATCGTGCAGTAATTGCCAAATTGCATGTCCTGACTGTTAATTGCCTTATTAAGGGTTCTGCACTCTTATTGGCTAGTCTGTTTCATTCTATTACGTCTTCTGTACTGCGGTTGGCTGTGACTAACTAACAGGTTCTAAGCTGATGACAACATTTCAATCCATTTGTGTGTTTTGTTTTATAGAACAGGGCTCCAGCGCTAATCTAGTGCACCAGATTCTAATAACTTGCTGGTTGATGAACTGAATCAGGTCAGTGACAGCAGGTTGGATTGAAAACCTACAGGAAGGTGGCTCTCCAGGAACAGGGTTGGACTGGAGAGCCCTGGTCTAGAAGCTTCCAGACAGGTGATACCGCTTTTTAGTTCACCGCAGCTCGACGTAACAAGTTGAAGTACAGTCAAGTCAATGCATTTGTTATTATGTTATGGGCGGTAGGCTATGGTATTGGGTTAGCGCTGTCTCTTCTGGATTAAGAGTCTCCCATGATAACTCTGTGAGTGGAATGAATTGAGTATGGATTTTTGTTTATGGAGTTTATGATGATGAAGGCAGGTGGCTGTAGCAGACAAACGCCTCTCAGACTGTTACCCGGTGTGTGTGTGTGTGTGTTAGTGTGTATGTGTGTGTGTCTCCTGTGTCATTTATGATAATGAAGGTCTCCTCAGCGTGGTAGTCAGTGGCACCCAGGCTTGTTTAACATACTATCTGTGGCTACAGCTGCATGGCCAGGCAGAACGCAGTTAGCGCCCACCCTAGCTATCCAGGTTAAGTACCTTGCTCACTCAGCTGTGGAACAAATGGAACTGTGCCTCACACTCTTTCAAAAAATGTGTGTGCGTGTCCTTTGTGGTCGAGTCGTTATTGGCAGTGCATGCAAGGCGGTGAACCATGAGACACTGCAGTAAATGGTGCCAGTTCAGACACACACACACTAGAGACCACACCCCAGTCTGTTCAGTCCCACCTGCCTGTGTGTCTGTGTTTTTGACAGTCAATTTATCTTGCTTGCTTTCCTCTTGGATGGACAGCAAATCCACTTATCTATCACAGGTCCACCCATTTCACACATGACCTCTCTCTCTCTCTCTCTATCACACACACACACACACACACACATTGTTGCCTGTACAGGAGAGAGAGAGATCTGGGGAGGTGGTAGGCAGTTGACGCAGTGGCTCCTCTGTGCTGTCCAGAATGATTATGGTCTGGCATCTCCGAGTGTGCAGTGGTCCGCATGCAGGCAGTGGGCTGACAGGGGGTACTGAAGAGAAGGGGGAGAGAAGGGTACTGAAGTGAAGAGCACATAACCCCTCCAACTGATTTTTATTTACCTCTGTTCAAGGACATGGAATGCATACTATAGATGTGCACACCTACATAAGCGCACGTGCTGTAAGCACACCCACCCAGACAGATACACACACCCTAGTGCATGTAATGCAAACATACAGTCATCAAGCTGTATACACACACCCATTCACACGCACGCCCTTACCTACTTACCTGAAGTCCCTGTGTGAGACCAGTGTGACAGAGAGACAGCAGGGTGTCCCAGTGTGTCCTCCCACCTGCCACCCCCCACCCTTTACTTGGCGGGAAAGAGACAGGGATGAGATGAGATGGGGAGGTGGGGGAATGAGGGCAGCGTGAACCATGCCTTTTAATGACCCTATTTTTCCTCCAGTTTCCCAGGAAGACAGACCAGTGAGTCTTTCCAGGAAGGACCCAATATAGCGTGACACGTGTGGTAGTGTGTCTGCCAGATCAGGTTTGTTTCTTGCATTTTAACGAGAGAACACAGAAATGTGTTATTTTTCTTCTATTACCGCTGGCTGGACTGCTGCTAAGCAAGCTAGGGGTCTTCAATCGCTCAGTTGGTAGAGCATGGCGCTTGCAATGCCAGGATTGTGGGTTCGATTCCCAGTTAATGCCATTTGGACACATACAATGTTCTCTATGTCTTGTTGTTGACACCTATCTGTCCCTCTCATTGGCTACAATGGTCACATCTGATCTAGCCTCCTTCCATCTTTGTGGACATGTACAGTATTTCCATTGTTAGAGCTGTCAATCGACTATCTTGTCAATATAGTAGACCATCTTTGGTAAAATTAACAAATTTGTCAAATATTGATTACAATGTATAGCTTTGAAAAGACTGACCAACCACCCAGCATTGGAGTTATTAGAAGGTCTATTTCCCTGCTTTTGAGAGGATACTGTACCTGGAGACTTGCGCTAAGCTAACGATATGCTAAATTCTATCATCTCCAAACTGCACGCAGAGACATAAAAGTGGTATCCATGAGTTCATCTGACTCTGGGTCAGTAGAAAAACGACCTAAATCTCGAATTCTCACAGTATCCCTTATAATAAATGATTTGCCTGCAGACAGAACAAATGTGTCAATTTTGCACACAATTCACAGGACTACAGTATGCCAAAACCAGAAGAATATAGGCGGGAGGAGGATAAAAAACTAAATTATGTTCACAAGTCTATCCTCCCTCCCTGCGGTGGCCAAGGACCCTATTTCCTCAGGTCCAGATTACCCAGAATCCCTACCCACTTTCATTTAGGAAGTGCCAGAGCATAATTTCCAGCCTGCCTCTTTCCTGTTAGAACTCTCTCTAGAGCCAATCGACTCCTTTGCCTTTTGCCAGCTTCTTCTTCTCTGTAAAAAAAAAAAACAACATCTCCCTCTTTTCTCCTCTTCTCCATTTCCCCCTCCAGTGTGCCATCCTACAGGCCTCTTGAAATGACAGGCTGTCTCCCTCAGCCCTCAGATTGAAGGTGGAAATGGAGGGTGGAAATGGAGGGTGGAGGAGGTTGATGAGTCATGGCCTGCTAAGCTGTGTAATGGCTGCCATGCCATCTCTGGTAATTGTAGCCCATCGTGTCCCTTCGTTCCTGGTGTCCGCTGTGACAAGCAGGGTGACAGTGTGCCAGCCTGATCTCTCCACAGATGAGGACACACAGCTGTGGCAGGGCGGAAAGAGGAGGAAGAGAGGAGAGGAGGGTGTCGTGTAGTAGGCTCAATAACAGAAGGACACGATAGGTATAATTAAGTGTACGTTTACTCGGCAAGATTAGCACTCCATCACCACATGCATACTCTTCTTCTACATATCACGACATCATCTCAGTAGGCACTTCAGTTCTGTATTTAATAGGTATGTTATAATGCACTTGGGTAGTGCAGCAGAACACAACAGGAGGAGAGGGCGAAAGATGAGTGGCGTTCTTTCTCTGAACATGACAATTATTTGGAACAGCCAGGTCCAGTGCACGTTGAACCCTTTTCCTTCATTTCATCCCACCCCGTTCTGCTCTTTTCTCGTCCCTCGTTCCCTCTCTCCTTCAGTCCTCTCCTGTCGTGCTCGGTTCGGTAGCCAGGGATCACTGTGTGAGTGGTCATGATCATTTCTCAGTTTGATCCCTTCATCATTAAATGGAGCGTGGCAAACAAACACTGTTAATTACTGTCCCTTCAGCAATAGAGAGGGGGATGAGAGCTTACACCTGCATGATCTGGCCAGCAGATTCCCAGTCCTCCCTGGTCAGGCCAAAACACAGTTAGAAAAGATAATTAAAAGTGATAGGAGGCCAGACAGACAGACGGTCGGCTTGGAGGCAGCGGAAACCTGGAGTGGTGGAGCGATGCGCTCATCATTGTACTGTGACTCAGTAGCACCTCAAACCAACCTGCTATTCCGTGAGGACACTCCTCGTATACTACAGAATTCCTGGAGCCATGTGAGGATGAAGTTAAATGTTCCAAACATGGAGGAAAATTGTATCGTGTACAACACAAGATTTTGATGTATTGAACTCATCCTGTACATGCCAGTCCAGAGCCTATGCAGTGGTTCCTAACCTTTTTCGGGTTATTGTTCCACCAACTGAATTTTACTCTGCCCAGAGTACCCCTGAAGTACCCCCTCATGTGTATTTTACCAGTAGGCCAATGGTCTCATGAGTCTTCTTAAGTACCCCCTGGGGTCCTAGTGCCTGGTTGGGAACCACTGGACTATAGCATAGACGAGGCAAACAGTAGTTTGTGTGCAGGTTTTCAGAGTCCACTCAGATTCGGAGAACTTTGCAGTTGCCTCTCTTTTCCAGTGAGGGAGAAACATGTCTGGCTGTAGTTGTCCTTTAGTCGTTCGGTACAAAGCTCCATGCGTTCTGCTTCCTGCTCTGAATTATTCAAACGACTTTCATCAGAGTTGAGCTCCTCATGAAAACACGGAGGATTTTTATTCTACTTTATGTGTGGAATTGTGAAACACAGCACGAAGAGCATATCAAACATGGAGCATAACGTCTATAATCCATATTTATCCGTGAACTAACACGACTCCCTGATTGATCATGTTAACTAGCAGACGAGGCAGTTTGATCATCCCAGCATTGGCTCAGAATGTGGTCCTCTGTAGCTCAGTTGGTAGAACATTGCACTGCCGGGATAGTGGGTTCGATTCCCAGGACCACCCGCACGTACAATCTATGCACGCATGACTGTAAGTTGCTTTGGATAAAAGCATCTGCTAAATGGCATATATTAGAATCTTTTTTTGTTATTACCACAGTGTGTGGAAAATAAGGTAGGATAGCCTTTAGCCCCAGGCAGGGAACGCTAATAAGTAGTGATAATCTTCATAATGAGGGCTACATTAGGCTAAGCCAGGGATATCACACCTCAACATATTACTGATTAACATCCACAGATACAGCCAGGGGCCGCGCACGCGCACACACACACACCACACACACACACACACACACACACACACCACACACACACACAGCGCACACACACACACACACACACACAGTTAAACATGTCCACACACGTCCACACACACACTCACCAACGCACAAACATACACACACTGTCATCTCTGCCAGTTTTTCATCCATCTAACAGCTTCATGACGTGTTTTAAAAACATTGCAGTAGATTGACATGTCACCACGTTCACTGTCTATGTTCTATGTTGACGTATCTCTCCTCCCCCTTTTCACCTCCCCTTCCTCCTCCTCCTCTCCCCACTCCCTCCTCCCCACCTCCTCCTAGGGGGGAACATACACTAATCCAACAGCGATGGATATCTATTCTACCCGGTGTCAAATCAGCAGTCTGTGGAGCTTCCTCGCCTGCCATTATCTCCCCTGTCAGTCAGCAGGCTGGAGAGGATGACAGGGTTAAAGTAACTAGCAGGCTGGAGATGATGACAGGGTTAAAGTAACTAGGCATGGCTGGAGAGGATGACAGGGTTAAAGTAACTAGCAGGCTGGAGAGGATGACAGGGTTAAAGTAACTAGCAGGCTGGAGAGGATGACAGGGTTAAAGTAACTAGCAGGCTGGAGATGATGACAGGGTTAAAGTAACTAGCAGGCTGGAGAGGATGACAGGGTTAAAGTAACTAGCAGGCTGGAGAGGATGACAGGGTTAAAGTAACTAGCAGGCTGGAGAGGATGACAGGGTTAAAGTAACTAGCAGGCTGGCGATGATGACAGGGTTAAAGTAACTAGCAGGCTGGAGATGATGACAGGGTTAAAGTAACTAGCAGGCTGGGAGGATGACAGGGTTAAAGTAACTAGCAGGCTGGAGATGATGACAGGGTTAAAGTAACTAGCAGGCTGGAGAGGATGACAGGGTTAAAGTAACTAGCAGGCTGGAGAGGATGACAGGGTTAAAGTAACTAGCAGGCTGGAGAGGATGACAGGGTTAAAGTAACTAGCAGGCTGGAGATGATGACAGGGTTAAAGTAACTAGCAGGCTGGAGAGGATGACAGGGTTAAAGTAACTAGCAGGCTGGAGATGATGACAGGGTTAAAGTAACTAGCAGGCTGGAGAGGATGACAGGGTTAAAGTAACTAGCAGGCTGGAGATGATGACAGGGTTAAAGTAACTAGCAGGCTGGAGATGATGACAGGGTTAAAGTAACTAGCAGGGCTGGAGATGATGACAGGGTTAACATAAATCAGGCAGGCTGGTCACTTGGTGAAATGTCACAGCCAGTAATCAGGCTCTGAGGCGCCTGTCAAACAGCATCACCAGACAAGACAAACAAACAGAAACATACAGTACTCTTTACTTTCTGACTAGGGGCCTTCCCTTCCACCACGTACTCAAGATTGCTCTGCAATTTAGCCTGTCGCAAAAATTTTGCTTTTCAATAAAGGAGCCTGCTAGAGTTGAATTAGCAAATGAGAGATTGGAGTGGTGATGTTTAATTGGGTTTTCTGCACTTCTGAGGTAATCATCTTGTTTTGTCATCATCTTGTCTTCGTGATGGATTATGCTAATAACTTGCTGGTCATGGTGGGTTTGGTATTGGAGCAGACGGGAGCTGGCATTGTGGCAAAGACAGACAGACAGACAGACAGACAGACAGACAGACAGACAGACAGACAGACAGACAGACAGACAGACACCAGCTGCTGAACCACCAATGGTCAATTAATACATGTCATACACCATGCGTGCCCATGCATGTTTGTATTAGTCAGTGTGGCTTTCTAACATCGAAACTATTCCATTCTTCCTGTGGCCCTGGCTATACATCCTACTAACGTAATCGCCTCTGTCTAACCTCTCTCTATCTCTCTCTCTCTATCTCTCTCTCTCTCTCTCTTCCCCCCTCTGTTTCTTTCTTCCTCTCTCGCTCTTCCTCCCTGTCTCTCTTTCTCTTCCCCCCTTTCTCTCTCTCTCTCTCTCTTTCTTCCTCTCTCTCCGCGTCTCTCTCTCTTTCATCTTCTCTCTCTGATCATAGCATGTTTGTGTTAGAGACTCTGTCGCATCTGAAATCCTGCAGCTGTTGGATTGATTCATGTAAATATCACAAGTTTAGATCGTTTATATAATTTATAGACTTGGTTAAAAAAAGTATGTGCCAGACTGATGTGTCTCTGAATGGAAATCATGTGAAAAGATCTGGCAGAAGCTGGCAGAGGAGGGGGTGTCGCCATATTCAGAAAGAACAACTTGAATGTTGCTGTGTGTATCACCACCTCTGTCCCCAAGCAATTTGAACGTCTTGTCCTAAATGTGGGGCCTTGGTAATAATACCGCAACTAAGGTTAAGATTGGGTGATCTTAACCTGGATTTGTTGATGCCAGTATCAGAGAGACTGAAATATATTTGTACTGAAAATGTGATTTACTCAACTGATATCTGAACCAACTTAAAACACCCTGTAAACTCGACCTTTTTGGATATCATTCTGACAAACGCCCCTCATAAGTACAGTATACTGTACAGCCAAAGGAATCTTTGCTAACGAGCTCAGTGACCGTTGTCCCATTGCTTGCATTAAAGATATTAAGCTACCTAAATCGCGTCCATGCGTTATTACAAAGAGACGTTTCAGCCCTTTTAATGAGCAACATTTTCTGTATGACCTGGTGTTCTACAATTGGGAGGGTCTATCCTCTATCTCTGATTTGGATCAGGCCCTTGAATGTTTTACTCTGTGGCAGATAAGCATGACCCATAGAAGAAATGTAAGGTAAGGAACAGGTCTAACCCATGGTTTCATGAAGAAATGTAGCTTGGGCTAAGGCTAGATTGACTGATTCTAGCTGTGACTGGCAGTCCTTCAGACATTTGAGAAATAGATGTGTTACTCTGGTTGGAAAAGCAAAGTCAACATACCTCTTGAAATGTGTATCTGAGAGTGGTGGAAATCCAGCCAAATTCTTGAGTGGTCAAATCTTTGAAACAATACTTCATCCCCTCATTGCCCCAGCAGGTTATGATAACCTCTGGTCCCATGAAAGACAAAAATGACATTTGAGGTGCTTTTAATAACCATTTTGCCTAAGCTGGCCCCCTATTTGAAAGAATGGTTTTCTGAAAATACTTAAAGCTCCACTAGAGGGGGTCCTTTATTCACCTCTAAACAGATAGCAGAGAACGATGCTCTTCCAGGAACTCACTCTTTTTTAAATTTGAACTATTTTAGGTCAATGATGTACCAAATGCCTGGCAAAATGTATGTCAAAAAAATCTATTGGAGCTCATTCGCTTGATCCATTTCTACTCCAGTTTTCTGCCTCCCTCATTGTAGAACCTTTGACCCACATTTTTATTTAACAATTGCTTCTTGTGCTATCCTTAAGATATGGAAGGCAGTGCAGGTCCTCCCCTTCACAAATGTTGGAATCCTTCTGACCTAGATAACTACTGCCCACTTTGTAATCTATCTTGCCTTGCAAAAAATATTAGAATCATTGGCAATCTCTCAGCTAAGAACTTCAAGAACGATATTCTTAATGTTCACCAGTCTGTCTTTACCCGGACATAGCACCGTTTCAGCAGCTACGCCCGTCTTAAATGATGTGTTAAATTGCTGAGATCCTAGGACTCACTCTAATGCTATATTGATAGACCTATTCAAGGGCTTTGATACTGTCGACCATCCCCTACTCATTCAGAGGTTGTCTGAAATGGGCCTCGACCATTTCTGATGGTGTCAAGTTACCTTAGCGTTACTAAAGTTGTCCCGCATGGGTTGATTTTGGGACCTGTCCTCTTCACTATTTATACAGTGCATTCGGAAAGTATTCAGACCCCTTGAGTTTTTCCACATTTTGTTACATTACAGCCTTACTCTAAAATTGATTGAATTATAGTTTTTTCCTCTTCAATCTACACACGATACCCCATAATGACAAAGTGAAAACAGGTTTTTTGAAATATTTGCACCTTTATAAATTTTTTAAACAGAAATACCTTATTTACATAAGTATTCAGACTCTTTGCTATGAGACTCTAAATTTAGCTCAGGTGCAAACCTGTTTCCATTGATCATCCTTGAGATGATTCTACAACTTGATTGGAGTCCACCTGTTGTAAATTAAAGTGATTGGACATGATTTGGAAAGGCACACACCTGACTATATAATGTCCCACAGTTGACTGAATGTCAGAGGAAAAACCAAACCATGAGGTTGAAGGAATTGTCCATAGAGCTCCGAGACAGGATTGTGTCGAGGCAACAGATATGGGGCAGAGTACCAAAAAATGTATGCAACATTGAAGGTCCCCAAAGAACACAGTGGCCTCCATAATTCTTAATGGAAGAAGTTTGGAACCACAAAGAACCTTCCTAGAGCTGGCCGCCTGGCCAAACTGAGCAATCAGGGGAGAAGGCCTTGGTCAGGGAGGTGACCATGAACCCAATGGTCCCTCTGACAGAGCTTCTCTGTGGAGATGGGAGAACCTTCCAGAATGACAACCATCTCTGCAGCACTCCACCAATCAGGCTTTTATGGTAGAGTGGCCAGACGGAAGCCACTCAGTAAAAGGCACATGACAGCCGCTTGGAGTTTGCCAAAAAGCACAAAAAGACTCTCAGACCATGAGAAACAAGATTCTCTGGTCTGATGAACCAAGATTGAACTCTTTGGCCTGAATGCCAAGCGTCACATCTGGAGGAAACCTGGCATTAATCCCTACGGTGAAGCCTGGTGTTGCAGCATCATGCCGTGAGGGTGTTTTTCAAGCGGCAAGGACTGGGAGACTAGTCAGGATCGAGGGAAAGATGAACAGAGCAAAGTACAGCGAGATCTTTGATGAAAACCTGCTCCTCAGACTAGGGTGAAGAGTTGTCTTCCAACTAGACAACAACCTTAAGCACACAGCCAGGAGTAGTGGCTTCGGGACAAGTCTCTGAATGTCCTTGAGTGGCCCAGCCAGAGCCCAGACCTGAACACGACCGAACATCTCTGGAGAGACCTGAAAATAGCTGTGCAGCTCTCCATCCAACCTGACAGAGCTTGAGAGGATCTGTAGAGAAGAATGGGAGGAACTCCCCAAATACAGGTGTGCCAAGCTGGTAGCGCCATACCCAAGAAGACTGGAGGCTGTAATCACCGCCAAAAGTGGTTCATGTAAATGTTATGTAAATGTAATATATATATATATACAAAACAGATATGTTTTTATAAATTAGCAAACATTTCTAAATACCTGTTTTGCTTTGTAAATCAGCCTTTAGTTTTAACGCCCCCCCTCGTTTTCGAATAATTTACAAACTTCATTAAAATGTTGAATCCTTGGTGCCAATAGGGCAGTTTAGAACACTGATGAGGGATGAATTCCCTGAGGTTTGCAAGTGTTTTGGTGGTTTATTTGTGTTTAGATCTGGTGTGTCTGATTCTGCAGTATCCTGTTGTTTCTTTTTTGCTGTTTTGTTGATTAACCACCCATGACTGTATTTGTTTGTGATAGAGACATGCTCGTTGCATTCATCCATTTTCAGCTCTGTGGCCTTCACCAATTGATATTCCAAGTCAATATTTTATCATTTAAATTAAATTATTTAACACAATACAACAAGTATTTAATAAGGCCTTATTTTGAGGGCCTAGTTTTACCCAATACAGTGGTCTGAAACTCATGTTTTACAAACCTGCAAGTCACATTATGATGGCTTGCGAAATGATGTGTAATTCCTATTAGAATCCAGCCACAGTGTGGATATTCAACATTTCAATTTGTATTCAGCCACAACCTGCATTCAGAATGACTGTTCAGCCGAACCCCCCCAGAATGAGATTAAGCTATGAGTCTACCTAAACCATCTAACTGGAACAACCATTTCGGTAACAGGTGCATAAGTCCAAGTAACAGATTGGAATAGTTTAGAAAAATGTATGTTATTTATATTGAGTAGCATAAGATTAATTAATCAATCAAAACATAGATATTGAAACAAATAATTCTAAAAGTCAACCTGCAATAGAGCATGCTGGGAAATATGATAATGATAGGTGTGGTTTTGGTTAAACACTGTTTCTTAACACAAACACTGGGGTTCTTTTAAACCAATAAGTGTTAATTTAACAGCTGAATCAACACTAGAAATGTTACACTGAAAAATCATACTAGATAAAACTCGCCAATTTGCTGTTTAGCTTTCCCTATCTCTGAGTCACCACTTTCTAACTTTTCTCCTCTTTCTCTCTCTCTCTCTCTGTCTCGGTCTCTCTCTTCCTCAATTAAATTCAAGGGGCTTTATTGCATAGGAAACATATGTTAACGCAAGTGAAGTAGATAATAAACAAAGTGTAGTAAACAATCTCTCTCTCTCTCCTCTCTCTCTCTCTCTCTCTCTCTCTCTCTCCTCTCTCTCTCTCTCTCCCTCTCTCTCTCTCTCTCTCTCTGTCTCTCTCTCTCGTCTCTCTCTCTCTGTCTCCCTTCTCTCTCTCTCTCTGTCTCTCTCTCTCTTCTCTCTCTTGTCTCTCTCTCTCTCTCTCTCTCCTCTCTGTCTCCTCTCTCTCCATCTCTATTTATTTCGGTGAGTCACCTCTTCCTATTCTTACCCTCTTTCTATCTCAATATCCCTCTCATGCCTGCTGAAATCCTATTGACTCATTACACCAAATTAAATAATTCAAGGATAGTTGAAATTTGGTTTAAATTGACTCTACTGGGAGTTATCTTAACCCTCGAGAGAGTGATACGCTCCCTGCAGTTAGTGTGATAACTGGAGTTCATTGGGAAGGAGTACTTTTAACTTAATGAAAGGGAAACGTCATGATTTTCAATGTCATATTCAGCATCTTCAGCATCAGCCCAATATCAACATTTGTGAAAATGGTGCGTTTCTATGTTTTGTAGTAAAAGAAGAGAGAAAGATCATTTTCAATGACATCATCAACCAGTTAGCAGACAATTACTAATGCCAAATTCACACGATGAACACCGATGATGTCATTATAAACACGTATCTTCTTCTGTTTTTACAACAAAACATAGAAATGCACCATTTTCACATGTAGATGTTGGGGTGGTGCTGGAGATGAGGAATATGTAGAACATTTTGAAGTTTCCCTTTAAGAGTAACCAGGGACAGTTAAATATGTAAAAATAATTCCCAGCATGCTCTTGTAACGCGCGGGATATGAACTCAGGTCTCCCAGGGGAGCAACCAATGTCTTAGACCAAGAGGAAATGTCCTTTTGGGCTGAGGGCAGACACTGGTTTTGAAGTTCACAGGCGGGTCTACTTCGTCACGCAACCTTGTCCGACACATTCACCCCCCTTTGACCCCCCCCCACGAGAGTCCGCAGCACATTTGGCGCCAATGTAACACTCTGGATATGAACCTGCGTCTCCCATGGGAGCAACCACCGTCTTAGAGCGTTAGGCTAAGAAGAAAATGCCTTTTGGACTGACCGTGGCCGACTCATGTCCACTACACTCTGTTGCAGGTTGATTTTAAAACTTTTTCAAGATCTGTGTTTTCTCTTGTACATTGAATGTTTCTTTATCTGATGCTACACAAAGATACGATACATGCAACTAATCCAATCTGGAAGTGGTTGGATTCATAGCAACTGTTAGTGAGATAGTTGTTCCAGTTTGACGTAGGTAGTCTCCATGGACTGTATTGTCTTCCCTACTCTGACAGGTGTTCTGAATGCAAGTTAGGGGTGATGTGAAAGTGCCAGTTATCTTCCTGTAAGATGACTTCCAACAGAAATTGGATATCTTATTGCAAAACACCATAATGTGAAACATTCAGAAGTATTCAAATAAGGCTTTTGTAGCAGGGGTCATTTAAAGGGGAACAAGGCGCAGCGTGTAGAGTCCTCATATTACTTTTAATGAATATATTTTATACAAAACGACCGACAACAGTTCCGTCAGGTGAACTACACTAAACAGAAAAACCCCCTGTCACGCCCTGCCCTACCCTACTATAGAAAATGACATCTTACTAGGGTCAGGACGTGACAGCTTTACACACTTATTACTCAAAGGAAGTCAACTGAAAGAACAATGTACTCTGCTGCAGTTGATTGTTGATTTAAAAACAACACAGAAAAGTGTAAAATGGCAAGTGAGTTGATTAAAAATGATACTGAAATTAGTAAAATGGCAATTGGAGTTCAATTCAAGAAACTCTCAGAGTTTGATATTTACTCCATTTAGTGTCATTTTAACTCCAAAAATACCAACCCCATAACCAAAATAGTGTTACATTTGACTCCATAGGAGTTGAATTAACTCATGCGATTTCACTATGTGGGTGTCATCTTATTTTGTATGCATCCACAACCCAGCTATATTGTACACTAACTGATTCACTAGGAATGGGTCATTTGCTTGTTTAACAAACTCCTTTACTATAAGCTTTAGTGCCAAGTTGGCACCGATCAAAACTCAATCTCAACCCCAGTTGGCCAACCTCTTCTATGTCTCTGGGTAGCATACACAAGGGCACAGCCCAGCTGCTGTATTAACAACCATACTGTAAGTGAATGCATCCCAAATGGCACTCTAGTCCCTACATAGTGCCCTATAGGCCTGGTCACAACAGTAGTGCACTATATAGGGCATACGGTGCCATTGGGATACAAGCAGTGCGAGCAGGCTGGCACAGAGGTAATGATCCATCTTAGACAGCAGCAGCCATTCTGGCATCTCCTGTCCTGGCTGTGTGTGTGTCTCTGTAGTGGCTCCCATGCAGTCTGGATCCCATGTGTGTGTTTATCAAACTAATTAAACCAGGACCAATTAACAGGCAACCATGCAGAGAGCACAATTAGACCTAAGACCCATACCATCCATCCTTCTCTCTCCTTTCATACCATCCCTTCTTCTCTTTTCCCTCATACCATCCATCCTTCTCTCTCCCTTTCATACCATCCCTTCTCTCTCTTTTCCCTCATACCATCCATCCATCCTTCTCTCTCCCTTTCAGACCATCCCTTCTCTCTCTTTTCCCTCATACCATCCATCCTTCTCTCTCCCTTTCAGATACCATCCCTTCTCCTCTCTTTTCCCTCATACCATCCATCCTTCTCTCTCCCTTTCATACCATCCCTTCTCTCTCTTTTCCCTCATACCATCCATCCTTCTCTCTCCCTTTCATACCATCCTTCTCTCTCTTTTCCCTCATACCCATCCATCCTTCTCTCTCCCTTTCATACCATCCTTCTCTCTCTTTCCCTCATAGACCATCCATCCTTCTCTCTCCCTTTCATACCATCCTTCTCTCTCTTTTCCCTCATACCATCCATCCTTCGCTCTCCCTTTCATACCATCCCTTCTCTCTCTTTTTCCCTCATACCATCCATCCTTCTCTCTCCCTTTCATATCATCCCTTCTCTCTCTTTTCCCTCATACCATCCATCCTTCTCTCTCCCTTTCATACCATCCCTTCTCTCTCTTTCCCTCATACCATCCATCCTTCTCTCTCCCTTCATACCATCCCTTCTCTTCTTTTCCCTCATACCATCCATCTTCTCTCTCCCTTTCATACCATCCCTTCTCTCTCTTTTCCCTCATACCATCCATCCTTCTCTCTCCTTTCATACCATCCTTCTCTCTCTTTTCCCTCATACCATCCATCCTTCTCTCTCCCTTTCATACCATCCTTCTCTTCTTTCCCTCATACCATCCATCCTTCTCTCTCCCTTTCATACCATCCTTCTCTCCTTTTCCCTCATACCATCCATCCTTCTCTCTCCCTTTCATACCATCCCTTCTCTCTCTTTCCCTCATACCATCCATCCTTCTCTCCCTTTCATACCATCCCTTCTCTCTCTTTTCCCTCGTACGATCCTTCTCTCTCTTTTCCCTCGTACCCTCCTTCTCTCTCTTTTCTCCTTTCATTCCCTCCCTCTTCTCTTCTACTCCTTCATGAAACTAAATGCAGACCCCTTGGCATGGTGTCACTGGTTGGAGCAACAGTCCCGCAATGTTTTCATGAGTTGTGTTTCTTATGGCATTGTTCCGAGTTTTGTCACACCTTTCGTGGCATGTAACATGTTCAGGGGCCTGTGCCAGTCATTACGGAGAGGGGAGACTGGAGGGAAAGAAGGATGAGTGGTAGGCAGGGCGCCAGGGAAAGAGGGATGAGAAGAATGAGTTACGGTCCCCCCTCGCTTGTCACCCCCCTTCTCCCTCATCAACCACCTCCTCCCTCCTGGGAACGAATGGGAAATGGTACGGTCACGGATTGTTAATTCTGCCGGTCCCCCCGCCGCCCACGAGCCCTGCTCAGCCGAACCCCCCCCCCCCCCCCCCCCCCCCCCCTACCCCACACAGCACAGACACGCCTGTCGCATGCCTTGCACCGCTCCTTCACTGGTGATAATGTGCATGGAGAATACACATGGAGGGAGCATAGAGGCTGACACAGCTAGACACACTCTGAGTTTCAAAGGTAGGCATACACACACGCACGCACCACACACACACACACACACACACACACACACACACACACACACACACACACACGAGGCCATTCTTGCTAATGTTCTTGAAATGGGCTTGTTTAAAAGGCTTTTGGGATGTGATTACCTGCAGTATTGATTTTGATTAGAAGTGCCTCCCTAACTAGAGAGAAAAAAGAGATACCCAGCCAATCTCAATTCAAGTGGACAGCCACAGCTGTACTTAACATATTGGCTGGGCCCTGGAAACAGATCTTTCGGCCATCTACTCTTCATCCTCTGAACATGGAAGGCCCTGTCCAGCACTCGATTTTACTCCGAATTGCTCAACGTTGTTGCCGTGGTGTTAGCCATAGCATGTATTAGGTATTGATCTGCTGTTTGACAAGCACGGTGCCTACATGTTTAGCTGTTTTATATCACACTGTTTATCGTGTCTGGGACTAAAATTAGAGGTCCCATGACCTTGTCCTTGTTGGAGGTGTGTGTCTGTGTGTGTGGTGTGTGTGTGTGTGTGTGTTTTGTGTGTGTGTGTGTGTGTGTGTGTGTGTGTGAGGTGGCTGAAAA
Source organism: Salmo trutta (assembly GCF_901001165.1). Taxonomy (NCBI): domain Eukaryota; kingdom Metazoa; phylum Chordata; class Actinopteri; order Salmoniformes; family Salmonidae; genus Salmo; species Salmo trutta. Next base: position 38,323,785 of record NC_042976.1, on the reverse strand, counting down.
AGCAGTAGCACACCTCCTGTGGTACAGATGTATCTGTCCCTTACACCTTGTGTTGTCCCCTTATGTAGTCAACCAGAACCCTGCCTCTACAGCCACACACCTCTGTTCTACTGCAGATGGAGAGCAGGGCATCAAACATACTGTACTGGCTGAACACTGGTTGGGTTGGCATCGTTCATTAGTGTGTGTATGAGGGGGGATTTGTGTAGAAACAAACATAATCAAATAGCACTTTGGTTTCCACTGGGATGTGGGAAATTGTTTTTGGCTATCATTTGCTTTGCTTTGAGATATAATTGTTCTGGAGATATAATTGCTCTGGAGATTGATTCTTATAGAGATATAAATGTTATGTCCATCCCCACCGCTAAATAGAGAATAGGGCGCAATTTGGGATGCAGGCCACTGTGTGTCTCAAAGTGACCTGATATCCTCTCTTGGGGTCCCTTCATTACTCCATCCCTCGGCATGTTCTTTTTGACACAGAGAGAGAACTTCCACAACAATAACAACCCACTGGGCAAAAACTGAGTGAATCATCATTAAAAAAATATACAATTGTGATGACGTTGAATCAATGTGGAAAACTGGTTGGATTTGCAAAAGTCATCAACATAAGGGAATTTTGTCTTTTTTTCACCCAACTTTGAACCTAAATCCAAATAAAAAATGTTGTGTTCGTTCACGTTGATTCCCGTTAGTTGAAAACTCAAACCAAATGTAAGTCAAAACTAAACGTTAAACTGAAATCCGTGCCCAGTAGGAAAGCTGTCTGAATTCACCCCCCCCCCCCACACACACTCCACCCTCCTGTTTCTCCAATCATGTGACTCGTTGTTTAAGAGAGGCTACTCTGGAAGGTTAGGCATATTATCTGGGGACAGAGATGACAGAATGGGTGTAAGTGTGGCTTTACAAGACTACTAATGTACTTGATTCACTTCACTCCGGAATTCAGTGTTAATAAAGGAATGTTACTGACCTAGAGAGTTCATTTCATTCCATATTTTATTACACCTAACCAGGAGAATAATGTTTTCAGTGTCCTGCCCTGCAGCCTACGACTGTTATATAATTTCTAAATATTCAGCTGTTCCACTGGCGGTCGGTGCCGTTTCAGATGAGGGAGGACTATATATTTTTTAATGAGCATGTCCTTATTTCTACTACAGCCTATTGGATGACTGTCATTCTTATTCCGCTCTCACCTGCTCAGAGTAACGTCGATAGGTTTAGGCTACTACATGATTCTCTAATTTTCCCTGTACCCATCATGAGGTTGCTACAACCTAGTCTATGAATGAAGTTTAGAACGTAGGCGCACACAGGTCGGGAGAAAACTTAGAGTGATAAAGGTGGCAGACAGTGACACATTTAATACGCCTTGCACACTCTTGCCTGCACACTCTTTCATAGCAGCCACATACAAACAGCATGATCACTTTGCTCGTATATTCCTATTCGCATCTATATGCTCTCCTCGTCTCACCTTTTCCCTTCACTTGTGGACTTCAGTGCACAACACATCAGCTGTCTGTGACCAGGAAAACATCTTTCCAAGCCAAACCTTCATATCATAACCAATAACCGCTACACACAGCCTAGATTGTTGTGGTCACCATATTAGCTAACGTCATACGTTAACATACTACTTAGAACTAACCGCGTTAGTAAACTCGCTACAATCATGCAGTGCAGGTGACAGTCAGCAAGCATTTACACCGGCGGGCCACAGTTGCGATAAATTCATAAAACTAAAGCTTACCTTGACTTGTAAGAGTTACGGTGTTGTGATAGCCATAGCCAGCTAGCTAAAATAGCATCTCTCTCTGTTTCAGCCGGGTGTTTGAGTAGGCTAAACTAGCTAGCTGCATTTGCTAGCTCAGTGAAAGTGAAAAGATATAACAAATCTAGCTAGCTCTCTCTCTCTTGCTTCTCCTTTATTTTGAAGAAATGAATTTGTTCAAAATGGTTCAACTATTGTCTTTCTCTCTTTGAGTCAACAACTCACCACATTTGATGCACGGCCATTCAAGCTAGCTGTATCTTATCCTTTCAGTATTAGATTGATTTTCTTATCCTTTGATTGGGTGGACAACATTTCAGTTCATGTTGCCAGACCTCTGATAGGTAACAGGACGTCCTCCGGAAGTGTCATAATTACGGTGTAATTCTATGGAAGGGGGTGAGAACCATGAGCCTCCTAGGATTTATATTGAAGTCAATGTACCAAGAGGAGAACGGAAACTAGCTGTCCTCCAGCTACACCATTGTGCTACCCTACAGAGTGCTGTTGAGGCTACTGTAGACCTTCATTGCAAAACAATTATTTGGTGACGTGAATATATTTAGTATAGTTTTATCTAAAAGGGTAACTTTTTAAACGTTTCACTGTTTTTATTTTTATTGAATTCACTGAGGAGGATGGTCCTCCCCTTCCTCCTCTGAGGAGTCTCCACTGGTTCGTTCAGTGTTTTTTCATGTTTATCCTGCTCATACAGTCGGTGCTAGACATGGTCCTGTCCTATGCCAATGCATCCTACTGTGTGTGTGTATTTTTCTGTGTCTGCCAATGCGTGCAAGTGTGTGTGTGTGTGCAAATGTGTGTGTGTGTGTGCAAATGTGTGTGTGTGCGCTAGACATTGTCCTGTGCTATGCCAATGCATTCTACTTCCTGGTTGCTTCCTTGACTCTGTGATGTCATCAGCCTGGGACGGCCTGGTGTGGACTGCTATAGCCAGCATGAAAGTGGAGCCGCTGTCCTCCAGCTACAGTTCCTCATCAACGAGGTAAGACTAATTATATTCTATTCAAGGTAAGATTCCCTCCCTGGTACCTTCATATAACAATCTTCTCAGTAGTCTACAAGCAGTGTTTCCCATTTCCAGTCCTCGAGTATCCCCAACAACACACATTTATGTTGTTACCCTTGACAAACTCACCCGATTCAACTCATTGAGGGCTTGATGATTAGTTGACACGTTGATTCAGGTGTGCTTGTCCTGGGCTACAACAAAAATGGAAAACACTGGTCGACAGGCCTCTTCTCCTTGCCTCTCATCTGAAAATATAGTATGGGTGAAGGCAATATGGCCAACAAACATGAAGTGCATCTCCAGTTCACCCATCTGAGAACACATCATCTGTAATAGAAGCTAAGAGTTCTACCATTCCTCTTCATACTTTGAATTTAGCTCTGTTCTAAATCTTGTTCTGGGCAGATACATTCACAGTTCACAGACTCCCTATTGATTTCAAACCTTGACTCGACACTCTTTTAGGATGGTTATGACTAATGGTAGCGCTGTTATTTAGCAACTATGAGGGGTGTGGAGCGGGGGAGATGGATGGGGGGTGGGAGATGGGGGATATGGAGGGGTGTTTGGTGGGAGAAGATGGGGCTTTATGAGGGGTGGATGGGTGGGGAGGGAGATGGGGTTTGTGGACGGGTGGAGAGGTAGATGGGTGGGGGAGATGGGAGGGGTGGATGAGTGGGGCGAGATGGAGGGTCCTGCAGAGAGGAAGGCTGCTGGAACATGGCTGTCATTGGCTATGACCTCTTGACATCTCTCCTCTCTCAACCCACACACTCTCGCTCCAACAAGATCCCATCGTTTCCCTTCCAAATTCGCCGTATTGTGGGATGAACGTCTGTTTTTGACACATTAATTCTGCGCAGTTACAGGGTTAATTCCGCGTGGTTACAGGGTTAAAACAGAAAAAAGAACTGAAAGGTTAACAGTTTAGGCATTCATTCTTAAAACAAAATAAAACAAAATAAATTCTTAAAACAAAATAATTAAAAAACAACTGGCTATTACCATCAAGTATTCTCACGGCGAGCTAGAGCATTTTGAACTGTGGTGGCTCAGTGGTCTGAGTAGCAGACTTCGACTACGAGCATCACGAGTTCGTCTCCCTCCACTCACTGTCACTTTCCGTAATACGCCCCCCTTAGTAATTGGGTGTGTGTGTGTGGTGGGGTGGGGGGGTAAGCACAGCTGCAGCAGTGTAGTAGTTCTTCATGTGTGTGATGGGGTGGCTAATTACTGTGACAAGAAGGAAGGAAGGGGGTCATTAATGTCTTTATCCTGTGTGGAGGGAGAGTGTGATATAGGAAAGAGAGGGAAGAGGTACAGAGAGGGAAAGGAGAGAAAGACAGGGAGAGAGAGAGAGAGAGGAGAGATATTGATAGATGTTAGAGTTGGCTCTTTTCATACCCATTCATGTGAAGCAAGAAGCATATTTTCCCTTCAGAATGTGGATAATATAATCACTATGTGTAGTGTAGGGATGTGCGTGGTTATTTGAATGTTCAAATATCCAAAACAAACATTAGTATTCAAATACTTGTGAGTATTGGCTTTTGTGAGGAAGAAAATATGAATTTAAGGCATATTCTACCACCGAAATGTATTTTTCTAAATGAAATTAAAATATCCATGTGACATTGTTTCAGACAAGGATATCATGACATGTCAAATTATTAATTTAATAAAACAACTAACTTCTCAATGTAGTGTTTATCACTTGCACTCCATGAAAAGCCCTTAAAAAGGCCAGTAGCCGACCGGTACGTGTGTAGCTTGTTGTTTATGTTGGCCAATCAAAGCAGCAGTAGTGAGTGGAGTGAGAGTTCACAAAACATGGAATAAAAGGACAGAATTAAAAGTTAGTGAAATAAAAAGGATTAGGCTACATCGAGCAACCAACGGGTTAGACGACTCAACTCAACTCCACGATTTACGAGCTACAGTCCGCCCACACTAGTCGCCACTCAACTCCACCGTCAATCGTAGAGTTGAGTTTAGTAGGCTACCAACAGATAGGCTGTTGTTTTATCTGAATGGGGTTGGGGAGAAAGTGCAGCATGTGGCCTCAAAGCCTAGCTAGTTTGGCAATAGAGCTCCAGCCTCTCTCCCTTACACAGTAGTGATCAGATTAAAAACGTAAGTAACAAAAAAAACACAAGTATTTAGAATATCCGTCAAATATTAATGATGCTAATCGAATAGTGAAATTATTTCAAACCCCCATAGTTTGGTGTACTGATGAAAACACAACTATCGAAAGCAGAGCAGAATGTTTTATTCAAAACCAATGTAAAAAAATTCTGATGTACTGTATACTCCACACATCAAATCAATGTCTGATAATCACATTTTCTTGTATGTGTAAACTAGTTCCACACATATAATACTGTGTACCGTACATTGACACAGACATGTACACAAATACAGTGCTTTAGAAAGTATTCATACCCCTTGACTTATTAAACATGTTGTGTTACAGCCTGAATTCAAAATGGATTGAATATATGTTTTCTCTCACCCATCTACACACAATACCCCATGATGACAAGTTGAAAACACAGAAATATCTCATTTAAATACAGAAATATGTCACGTCCTGACCAGTAAAGAGCTTATTTGTTATTGTAGTTTGGTCAGGATGTGGCAGGGGGTATTTGTTTAGAGTGTTTTGGGGTTTATTGGGCTATGTGTTTATGTAGAAGGGGTATTTGTTTAGAGTGTTTCGGGGTTTATTGGGCTATGTGTTTATGTAGAGGGGTGTTGGTTTAGAGTGTACCGGGGTTTTAGGTTTAGGTTCTAGGTTAGTGTGTTCTATGTTAGTTCTAGGTTGTTTATGTCTATGTTCAGTTTATTGATTTGACCTTCAATTGGAGACAGCTGTTCCTCGTTGCCTCTGATTGAAGGTCCTATGTATAGGGGTTGTTTTGTATGGGGGTATTGTGGGTAGTTGTAGTTGCATAGCTTTGTGTTTAGCCTGCATCCTGTTCGTTCGTACGTTTTCCTGTTTTAGTGTTCAATAAAAGTGAAATATGAGCACTCAACCCGCTGCGCCTTGGTCCATTACCTATGAAAGACGTGACAAAATATCTCATTTAAGTATTCACACCCCTGGGTCAGTACATGTTAGAATTAGCTTTGGCGCGATTACAGCTGTGAGTCTTTAAAAGCTTTGCACACCTGAATTGTACAATATTTTTAAAACTCTTCAAGTTTTGTCAAGTTGATTGTTGATCATTGCTAGACAGCCATTTTCATGTCTTGCCATAGATTCTCAAGTCAATTTAACTCAAAACTGTAACTAGGACACTCAGGAACATTGAATGTCATCTTGGTAAGCAACTCCAGTGTATATTTGGCCAGGTGTTTTAGGCTATTGTTCTGCTGAAAGGTGAACTTGTCTCCCATAGTCTGTTGGAAAGCAGACAGAGCCAGGTTTTCCTATAGTATTTTGCCTGTGCTTAGCTCTATTCCTGTAATGGCTGTCGTATAGAGGGGACTAAGGTGCAGCGTGTTGAGTGCTCATAATTACTGTTTATTTAAACTCGGAACACTAAAGAAAATAACAAAGAGAAAACGATCAGCTAACAGTTCTGTCAGGTACTGAAGACCACACAGAACACAACTAAACAGAATACAACTGCCCACAAACACACTAGAAAAAACCCCAACATAAATATGATCTCCAATTAGAGAGAACGCGAACCAGCTGCCTCTAATTGGAGATCATCCCAAAAACCTCCAACATAAAAATAGAATACTAGAACAAAACATAGAAATAGAAAGCATAGACAAAACACCCCTTGTCACGCCCTGACCTACTCTACTATAGAAAATGACATCTTACTAGGGTCAGGACGTGACAATTCCATTTATTTTCATCCCCAAAAAACTCACTTGTCCTTGCCAATGACAAGCACACCCATAACATGATGCAGCCACCACAATGCTTGAAAATATTAAGAGTGGTACTCATTGATGTGCTGTGTTGGATTCGCCCCAAACATAACGCTTTGTATTCCGGACATAAAGTTAATTTTCTGCCACATTTTTTGAAGTTTTACTTAAGTGCCTTATTGCAAACAGGATGCATGTTTTGGAATATTTACATTTTCGTCATTTAGCAGACGCTCTTATCCAGAGCTACTTACAGTAGTGAGTGCATACATTTCATACATTTCTTTTCATGCATTTTTTTTTGTACTGTTCCCCCGTGGGAATCAAACCCACAACCCTGGCGTTGCACACACCATGCTGGCGTTGCAAACACCATGCTCTACCAACTGAGCCACAGGGAAGACCATTTGTATTCTGTACAGGCTTCCTTCGTTTAACTATGTCATTTAGGATAGTATTGTGGAGTAACTACAATGTTGTTGATCCATCCTCCGTTTTCTGCTATAATAGCCATTAAACTCTAACTGTTATAAAGTCACTATTGGCCTCATGGTGAAATACCCTGAGTGGTTTCTGGATGTCTATATCTTTGTAGTTCCTGGGTGTGTTGATACACCATCCAAAGTGTAATACATAACTTCACCATGTTGAAAGGGATTTTCAATGTATGCTTTTTCCTCCCCATCTACCAATAGGTGCATTTCTCTGTGAGGCATTGGAAAACCTTCCTTGTCTTTGTGGTTGGACCTGTGTTTGAGATGCGTTGCTCAACTGAAGGACCTTACAGATAATTGAATGTGTAGGGTACAGAGATGAGGTAGTCATTCAAAAATCATGTTAGACACAATTATTATTAGACACAAGTCCATGCAACTTATTATGTGACTTGTTAAGCACATGTTTACTCCTGAAGTTATTTAGGCTTGTCATAACAAAGGGGTTGAATACTTATTGACTCAAGACATTTCAGCTTTTCATTTTTTTATTAATTTGTAGACATTTCTAAAAACATATTTCCACTTTGACATTATGGGATATTGTGTGTAGGCCAGTGACACAAAATCTAAATGTAATCCATTTTAAATTCAGGCTGTAACACAACAAAATGTGGAAAAGGTCAAGGGGTGTGAATATTTTCTGAAGGCGGATATGGACTTTAATTTTCTCTGTCTCTCTCCGACTCAAACTCTCACACTGCACTCTTGTGTTGCTCAGTTGGCAGAGCATGGCGCTTGCGACGCCAGTATTGTGGGTTCGATTCCTGGGGCCAAGCATACTTCAAATATATGCACAAGTTGCTTTGGATAAAAGCTTCTGCTAAATGGCTTATATTATTATATTCTACGCTCACAGGGAAAAACACTGACCTCTCTTATCCTCCAGTGACTCACAGCACTGATCTTGACACAGTTCTGATGACTCTGATGCGGTGGTGTGTGGGTTGTCTAGTATGGAATACTGATGTTAGACACACATACAGCCCAGCTAGCAGCCCCTTGACATTCAACAGGCTGATTAGCTGCTGGGGCCCTGGAGGGCCACTCCTGACCTGCATGCCTCTGCCTCCCTCACACACCCAGTCAATAATAAGCCTCTGGTTAATGAGAGCCCAGCTACTTTACATTCAAATACAGCTCTCAGCAAACTCAGACACTGGGTCATGGTACTTGGGGATGCTGTATTGTTGGTGTGGTGGACCAACATGGATATTATTTTCACTCTTTATTAATATGCCCATGCCCTTGTTATTGCCCTGATTTTGTTGCATGCCAGAGCCCTGCTGTCATTCACCTCTGCTGTCATTCAGCTTTGCATTGGGTCACCTCTCATAATTATAGCCACAGTGTCCCTGTTCAGGTTTGATCCCATAAAGCTGGACTTATTCACTCCAGAGGACAAAGGCTTGCTCTTTATGTCAGAGTGCGACTAAAGGCTAATTAGATTGTTTGTTTGATAATGTGAATGATTTGTTCCATGAATTATACATCTGATTAGTAAATGGGCTCGGCGGATCAGAGGGTCCTCTGTAGCTCAGTTGGTAAAGCATAGCGTTTCCTACGCCACGATAGTAACTTTGATTCCCATGATCACCCATATTTGAAGTGCATGACTGAAGTTGCTTTGGATAAAAGTGTCTGCTAAATGGCATATATTATTAGAATAGTTCTTTTTAATATGGATAGTACTGTAAGAGAGGTTGTCAGGGCATCTGTAGACCAGACTGTTGGGTTTCAGGGGGAGCTGGAGTAGAGTAGAGTGCTCTAGAGGACACAAGTGAAGCAGAGCATCCAGGTAAACAGCCACCTGGGGAGATCAAGGATATTAACTTCTGACCAGGAAATAATGACATTTTAGAGGAGCAGAACAGGCATTATATGGATGAATGTGCAAACAGCTATTGGCTGACAGTTTTATGGCTTGGTTTTACCTGAACACATACAAATGCAGTCCTCTCTAACAATGTGGTGTAAATAAATGAGGTGAGTGCTATTTATGACTTTACACAGTATCTCTGAACCTGTGGTTCATTAATTGCTGCTCTCCTCCCCTTTATCCCCCCCCTTGCAACTCATAGCATCCTCGTTTCGTTCCTGCGCTCTGTTGCATGTCTTTGAAGAAAGGCGACAGAGAGCATGTTTCTGTAAACACAATAAGCGCGCTGTCTCCCTTCTGTCTACTAGCCTGGGTGACAGGATCGTGATTGACAAGCGCACACAAAGGATTGCAACCCTGCTAGACACAGAGGAAGTTTGAGAGCGAACAATTGAGGACAGAAAGAGCGAGAGAAAGAGATGTATATACGTATAGATTGTATTTGGATTACTTAGATTCGTTCTGACATTTCAAGATTATATGTTTTTTATTTATACTTTTTTATTATTTGTGTACTTGTTTGACATTTTACTGCACTGTTAGGAGCTAGTAACATAAGCATTTTTCTGCATCCACTATAACATATGCTAAACTTTGATTTGGTTTTGATTTGATTTGATTGTGAGAGTGAGAGAACGTGAGAGAGGCAGTGAAGCAAACAGAATGAAGGGCGATATCAGATCTCTTAATCTCCTGAAGGTGCTAGCTAATCATCGCTGTGTACTCCATCAGTCAAATTTGACATGGATTAGTTGAGCATATCCAAGTTAATGCTATTAGCCAGCCAACAAAACCAGAGCTCACTGAAACAGGATAAGAGTTCACTGACACCAAAACAGACAGAGGGTGGAAAAACACAAGCAATTATATCGTTCATTATTTTCCAGGCTGCTTAATTATTTTGTGGAGATTAATTTATTGTGGTTTATACCAACCTCCTATCCCTCATATGCTAATATGGTGTTATGAAGTAGCTGCCATGTTTTTAACTGAGATGGAGGAGGAACCAGGAAGATACACAGCAAGGGTTGAGCTCTCACATTTAAAGGGATACTACAGGATTTTGGCAATGGGGCCCCTTGATCTACTTTTCCTGAGTCAGATGAACTCGTGGATATCATTATGTCTCTGTGTCCGGTATGAAGGAAGTTGGAGGTAGTTTCCTGAGACGATACTAACTAGCGTTAGCGTAATGACTGGAAGTCTATGGGTATCTGCTGCTTTCTAAGAGTATACTGCTTAGTTAGAAGAACACTTTCACTTAGCTCCAAAATGTTAAAATCATTGGTATTCCAAACCAGAGCACCTCAAACTAGCGCTTCAGCTAATTGGGTAGAACATGATGTACCTGACATTGAAAACAGGGAGATATACATGCATATAGAAGACGCGCACACACACACACACACACACACACACACACACACACACACACACACACACAGTCCCAGAATACAACTGAAGACATTCATGAAAAGATGTTTACCCAGATGGGAATCTCAGTGGATTAGTGCCTGTATGCATGTTCCATGGGGATATGATGTTCTATGAGATGTGGAGTAATTTCCTACCATGATTGAGCCCTTAATCTGGAGCTAATCCCCCCGTGGTTCCCCTGGGTCCCATCCTCCCCGCAGCCTTCCCACAGCACCAGTTACTGCACCGTACTGGGAATTCATGTAATCACTCACTCATAATCCCCCTTCACACAGAGAGGAAAGAAATTAAATATATTTCATAATCTCGGAAACTCAGAACTAAAATCTTGCATAATTGTGTCAGATGCTCGGTTAAATTCTGAGGGGAGATGTTAAGAGAAAGATACTAACATGACTTGTGAAGTCTCCACCCCCTAAACGTAAACGGAATTCGAAAGATATGGGCACCTGTGAGATCGTGCTTTGTCCAAATTATCATTGACGGAAAATCAGCATACCGGAACAAAGTTCCTCATTAGTCGTCACAAATCCACAGTCTGTTGACAGACATTGCTACCATTTATGTTACGTGCGTCTGTCTACAAGAGATGACTTATTTCATAAAAATGACACTATACATCCTGTTGGACAGCCTCCTGGAGCTCTGTAGTTCCTTGACTCTCTTTACAATATGTTTCTCAGACATTAAATGCATCTTTTTTTTAAAACATCCACCATATTCAGGTCATCGTTTACTTCAGAGTATGCTAATGCTAGTTCAGACACAGACATCCACAGTGCTATAGGAACAAGTCTGATTCAACACCTCATTCAACATCCCCTCAGTGAAAAATGACAGCGAGTAAGGGAGAGACCCCTCTCCTCTCAGTTCTCATTTTCTGCGTCCCAAATGGCAGCCTATGGGCCCCAGTCAAAGGTAATGCACTACATGGGGAATAGGGTGCCATTTGGGACCAAGTCATTGTGTCCCGTTCACTCACTCTCACAGGTCTGAACTATGGCCCCAATGTGTGTGTGTGTGTGTGTGTGTGTGTGTGTGTGTGTGTGTGTGTGTGTGTGTGTGTGTGTGTGTGTGTGTGTGTGTGTGTGTGTGTGTGTGTGTGTGTGTGTGTGTGTGTGTGTGTGTGTGTGTGCGTGCGTGCGTGCGCTGCCTGTGTGCGATTTTTGGTTTGTCCGTGTGTGTGCACACGTAGTACACACACAAATAATGATTCTCTGTCATAGGCCTGCATTTCCAAGGAGTAAATGTCAGCCTCTGTGTCTTGGGACCTCATTTCTCACCTGTATGTTTCTGCACATGCAGCTCCTGTCTCCAGAGACTTATACAGATGCATTCTGGTGGTGTCTACTCGCTGTACTTGGGCATGACCGCTGATTAGGCTTACTGTCAACACATGCATTCACACATACAGACACATACGCTTTACAATGCATATTCACACCCACACACATACAGGGAACTGCCAAAATAAAGGAAACACTTGGGTAAATGAGGGATTGAAATTGAAATTGAAAGCAGGTGCTTCCACACAGCTGCGGTTCCTGAATTAATTAAGCAATTAACATCTCATCATGCTTCGGGTCATGTATTAAAATGCACAGTTGCCCATTTTTTTGGCTACCATGGCTAGAAGAAAAGATCTCTCTCTTTCTCCACTTCCCTTATGGAAAAATCACATGATTTCACGTGACATTTCCACATGTGAAATCATCTGAAACCATGTGTTTTTGGAACACTTCACATGTGGATTTTCATGTGATCACATAACTTTCACATGTGGATTCACATTGTCGAGACTTCACAGGTGATGCCCTGCAAGCAAAAATGAGTTGTTATGATACAGTTGAAGTCGGAAGTTTACATACACTTAGGTTGGAGTCATTAAAACTCGTATTTCAACCACTCCACAAATTTCTTGCTAACAAACTATAGTTTTGGCAAGTCGGTTAGGACATCTACTTTGTGCATGACACAAGTAATTTTTCCAACAATTGTTTACAGACAGATTATTTCACTTATAATTCACTGTATCATAATTTGAGTGGGTCAGAAGTTTACATACACTAAGTTGACTGTGCCTATAAAAAGCTTGGAAAATTCCAGAAAATTATGTCATGGCTTTAGAAGCTTCTGATAGGCTAATTGACATCATTTGAGTCAATTTGAGGTGTACCTGTGGATGTATTTCAAGGCCTACCTTCATACTCAGTGCCTCTTTGCTTGATATCATGGGAAAATCAAAAGAAATCAGCCAAGATCTCAGAAAAAGAATTGTAGACCTCCACAAGTCTGGTTCATTCTTGGGAGCAATTTCCAAACGCCTGAATGTACCACGTTCATCTGTACAAACAATAGTACGCAAGTATAAACACCATGGGACCACGCAGCCTTCATACCGCTCAGGAAAGAGACGCGTTCTGTCTCCTAGAGATGAACGTACTTTGGTGCGAAAAGTGAAAATCACTCCCAGAACAACAGCAAAGGACCTTGTAAAGATACTGGAGAAAACAGGTACAAAAGTATCTATATCCACTGTAAAACAAGTCCTATCTCGACATAACATGAAAGGCCGCTCAGCAAGGAAGAAGCCACTGCTCCAAAACCGCCATAAAAAGCCAGACTACGGTTTGCAACTGCACATGGGGACAAAGATTGTACTTTTTGGAGAAATGTCCTCTGGTCTGATGAAACAAAAATAGAACTGTTTGGCCATAATGACCATCGCTATGTTTTCAGGAAACAGGGGGAGGCTTGTAAGCCGAAGAACACCATCCCAACCGTGAAGCACGGGGGTGGCAGCATCATGTTGTGGGGGTGCTTTGCTGCAGGAGGGACTGGTGCACTTCACAAAATAGATAGCATCATGAGGCAGGAAAATTATGTGGATATATTGAAGCAACATCTCAAGACATCAGTCAGGAAGTTAAAGCTTGGTCGCAAAAGGGTCTTCCAAAGTTGTGGCAGAAAGGCTTAAGGAAAACAAAGTCAAGGTATTGGAGTGGCCATCACAAAGCCCTGACCTCAATCCCATAGAAAATTTCTGGGCAGAACTGAAAAAGCGTGTGCGAGCAAGGAGGCCTACAAACCTGACTCAGTTACACCAGCTCTGTCAGGACGAATGGGCCAAAATTCACCTAACTTATTGTGGGAAGCTTGTGGAAGGCTACCTGAAACGTTTGACCCAAGTTAAATAATTTAAAGGCAATGCTACCAAATACTAATTGAGTGTATGTAAACTTCTGACCCACTGGGAATGTGATGAAAGAAATAAAAGCTGAAATAAATAATTCTCTCTACTATTTTTCGGACATTTCACATTCTTTAAATAAATGGTGATCCTAACTGACCTAAGACAGGGAATTTTTACTAGAATTAAATGTCAGGAATTGTGAAAAACTGAGTTTAAATGTATTTGGCTAAGGTGTATGTAAACTTCCGACTTCAACTATACATACACAGCGCATTTATTTTCAACTTATATTTGACTCACTTTAACATACATGACTACATTGTGGATGCGTATTTATTCAGTATTTATTATTCAACATGTTCTTACCTGGGATTTGATCTCACAACCTCTTGGTTTATTTAATTCCGATATTCTTGCTACGCTACCATGTCTGTGTCAGTAACTGATTTCCCCTCCGTTTCTACACTTTGGACTTCAAAGTAAATCTCAGCTTTGTTAAAAAAATATACTAAAGAAAAAACTATTATACTGTATTCATCAGTATGATTCAGGAGTAACATCAAAACATTAGACAACTACACAATTTCTCCTTTGTAGTGTTCCAAAACACGTTTTCACGTGTGAAATGTCAAATGTGAAGTGTTCCAAAAACACGTTTTCATGTGATTTTCCACGTGAAAAATCCTCACTTTCAATTGCGCTTATTGCACAAGCTATTACAAACCTTTCCTGTATTTTTTTAATAGTAAGTTACCAGCTACTGAGTTGCAGTGAAAATAGTGGAAACTCCTTTTAAGGTATTTCTACAGCTGAACTGTATTTATTTGTCAATAAATATACAACAACAAATTGTATTCAGGAAGTAGTACACAGAAATTCAAATTTTTATATTTTCAATACCGGAATATTTGGTTTACTTTCTGAACTGACTGGAACATAAATGGAATTGACCTCCTCATTGGTTAGCACACTTGGGACACAACCACACCTGAGATTTTAAATGACAGTCTCTTAAATAACAGCAACCTGAATTTGCTGCTTTGCCACCAGGTCTGTGGCCATGACAGAAATTGGCCAGAGATTTATTAGCAAGAATGCATTTCTGCACTTTACTAAAAGTTACCCGGAATCAAGTCAATAATTGTGCGAATATCTGACACCACCAAATAAAAAGTAGCAGTGCTCAGGGATACTTGACATTAAGGCCTAGATTCAATCAGATCAAGCATAAACATGCAATAGCCGACACCTGCATAGCTGGAGTTTAATGTGACATTGTACCTGTTACACCAGAAAAACAACTGAAATCTTTTTTTCTCATTATTTCCATTCACAAAATAGAATGAAAGCGCGTGTCAACCATTCTTGAGCTTGCCATTGGACATGACGCCACATGGTCAGTATAGCAGCTTGCATTGACTTCAGAGGAAGCGTTCCCTCAATGGCTGATGGTGGATGACAATGCCGGATGCCCGATGGCTGTAGTGTAGCAGGGACATGAGAGCTGTCAAATCGGTGAGCGGCTAATCGTTTAGTCATTGTCATGAATCCACATCGTTCTACTCGCGTTAGAGGATTTCTATCAGCCTTATTGAGGTGTAGATTACATATCACAATCCAATGTTCGAACTTGTAAACAAGGCTGCATGGGATTTAACTTAATGATCCTCCATAAAGCCAAAGGCAATTTCCACTTCAGGTAAATTAAAATAAAATACAATTGTGTGTGTCACATGCTTAGTAAAAAAACAGGTGTAGACTAACAGTGAAATACAATGCAGAGGAAAAAATATTGCAAAATTATAACACAAGGAATAAATACACAGTGAGTAACGATAACTTGGCTATACACATGGGGTACCGTTACCGAGTCAATGTGCAGAAGTACATTTTACATTTTTACATTTTAGTCATTTAGCAGACGCTCTTATCCAGAGCGACTTACAGTAGTGAATGCATACATTTTCATACATTTTTTTTTCTGTGGTGGCCCCCCGTGGGAATCGAACCCACAACCCTGGTGTTGCAAACACCATGCTCTACCAACTGAGCTACAGGGAAGGCTAAGTACAAGGTAATTGAGGTAGATATGTACATATAGGTAAGGGTAAAGTGACTAGTGTGGTGGTTAATTTCTTTGGTATCAAATGAAGAGACAAACTTATCACACAAGTCAGAGTTATGCTTAAACTAAATCTTTATTCACTTAATAAGGAAAGTAGGTCACACCACAGACAGAAGTGAATGATGTGAGTGCTCTGCAATAACGATTGCTGTTCGACAAACCACACTTAGATGATTCGTTGAGAGCCCTGAGACAAAGAATACAAACACCTTTTATAGCAAAGATACACCCCTTTAGTCTAAATGACAAACAACAGATGTGTGGAATGGATCACAAGGTTAGGATTTGATATATGATAAATGAGTATTCCCCCAGCCAGATAGCATTTGCTATGAAGACTGTTCTTATTGTACAGAGTTTGGCCCCTAAGGCACGGCCCTGCCCGTCCCTGGTACTTCACAGCACAGAAACACCAACTCATTCTATGGCATAAATCAATTGTCAACTCCAGATACCCTTATCTCAAGTAAAACCCATGTCCTTGACCACACGCCTGGACGAGCTCACTGAGGGGAGTGAGCCTCTAAGATACACTATCCCAGGATAGGTGCAACACAAAAGATGACATACAATGATTCCAGACACTATCCCACACATCCTGTCTCTGACCTTATCTCCCCCAAGGCCGAAGGAGGGAGTGACTGGCGCATAGACATTGTGGAGACAAGTAATTGGTTCCCCACATGGTTTGTAATAGGTAAAGATACATATCTACATATGAAGACAATGTTCCCTCCTGTCCTCTTCTCTTTCTGATATTCTGCATAGCAACAGGGACATGTGATAGACAAGCCTGACCTCTCCCCTCTCTGGGCCCCAGGTGACTGAGGCCCATATGAGGGAGGAAGTGCAACTGCCAACACCAGAGTCCGAAGGGATACATTCTAATAACAAGAGTTCAACAGTTCAATCATATAAGCGCATTATGCAGATAAGACATCTTAATTATCTATGTTACCGAGCTAATTCTGATTCTTCCACCACACTAGGCATCAGGATAGATAATAAACAGTTGCTGAAGGGTATGTGATGAGTCAAAAGAGTTAGTGCAAAGAGGGTCAATACAGATAGTCCGGGTATTTATTTGGGGCGGCAGGTAGCCTAGTGTTTAGAGTGTTGGGCCAGTAACCGAAAGTTTGCTAGATTGAATCCCCGAGCTGACAAGGTAAAAATTTGTCGTTCTGCCCCTGAACAAGGCAGTTAACCCACTGTTCCTAGGCCGTCATTGAAAATAATAATTTGTTCTTAACTGACTTACATAGTTATTTGTTTAACTATTTAGTAGTCATATGGCTTGGGGGTAGAAGCTGTTTATGGTCCTGTTGGGTCCAGACTTGGTGCATTGATACCGCTGGCATAATGCCAGGAGACGCTTGTGGATTTGACAGCTCAAATGCAATTCCACCTCTGACAAAACAACCGCCATGCGGTTGTCCGCCAGCACAGATCTGATAGTGTGCATAAATACTCTGAGGATTTGAACTTTCAACCTTATGGTCGGAATGTATTAATGTTTCAGCAGTCCCACCAGATGGTTGTTTGTTACCAAGAGCATACAGTATCTCCACACACTCTGAAAAATAAGAGTAAGGTTACAGTACAGTGTTGTTCCCTGATGTACAACAAGGTCAAAGGTACACATTAGGTACCTTTTAGAGGTGTACATAGGAACTCACATGGTTCTGATTGGTACCTTTTAGGGTATATGTGTGGTTGATCTAGTATAAGGAAGAAAATAATCTCCCCAATATATGAATATCAAGCTGCATTCTTAACCATGAGGGAGGTGGGAATTTACCAGTTGTGAAGTCGTAAATACCTGTTGGATGCATTAACGTGCTTTGAAACCATTGTGAACCATCAATTGACTAATGGCCAACAAGCTGTGTCAACCATGAACTAAAAGTACAGTTATCATGCTTGTCAAAAATGTATAGAGTTCAAAAGCCATATTAATAGATTGCGTTTTAGCATAATGTTTTGTCGTTCCAGTTAACTGCCGAAAAAATACAGTTATTGACCTAATTTCATTAGTCGGTGATGTCATGTGGGAGAAGTTGAAGCTCAGGGATGATAGACACATTTCCCACTACAAATTACCAGTTGGAGGGTTGTTCAAGCTGATTTTTCCCAGTTGTAAATTCCCACTTCTCACTTGGTAACAAACGCAGCCATTAGATGCAACCATTACTGCACTTTGAAATGTAGGTGGGGAAAATGTGCTGGTGGGGGCTCATTAGCATATTTTGTAGCATGGTCTAAATATTTAGTATTTGTGCCAACTGTCAGTGGAAATACAGTTTAAGTGCTTTTATCATTATGTTGAACAAGGTTGAGCAAGGCTTTTGACATTGTTTGTTATGCAATCTTTGTCAGAATGTGTGACACTGTTAAAAGGTTAACGTGCATTTTCCAGTAGAACCTGGTTCACGAGAAGTTAACGTTCAATTTTCAATAGCTTACTGTCAATTAGTTACAAGTGGGTTATTGTGAAATTCACACTTACTCTACCTAATGCATCACACTCACTGACCTGAAGGTCTGGTAGGAAAGTGAGTATTACAATTGCATGGTGACTAGCTAAAAAATGAAATATATTTGGATGCTTTGGTGTCTAATACACTGATAAATAAATAAATAAATAAATAAATAAATATATATAGCGATGCTCCACATCCAACCCGACAGAGCTTGAGAGGACCTGCAGAGAAAAATGGGATAAACTCCCCAAATACAGGGGTGCCAAGCTGGTAGCGTTATACCCAAGAAGACTCGAGGCTGTAATCACTGCCAAAGGTTCTTCAACAAAGTACTGAGTAAAGTTTCTGAATACTAATGTAAATAAGGTATTTATGTTTTTTATGTTTAATACATTTACAAAAAAATAAAAAAAGTTTTCGCTTTGTCATCATGGTGTATTGAGTGCCGATTGATGTGGGGAAAATCATTACTTAATCAATTTTAGAATAAGGCTGTAACGTATCAAAATGAGGATAAAGTCAAGGGGTCTGAATGCTTTCAGAATGCACTGTGTGTATATGTTTATATATATTTATATATGCACTGAGGGTACAAATAATTTGGAACGCTTGCTCTTTCCATCACAGACTGACCAGGTGAAAGCTATTATCCCTTATTGATGTCACTTGTTAAATCCACTTCAATCAGTGTAGATGAAGGGGTGGAGACAGGTTAACAAAGGATTTTTAAGCCTTGAGACAATTGAGACATGGAATATTTAAGTGCCTTTGAACGGGGTTTGGTGGTAGGTGTCAGGCGCACTGGTTTGAGTCTGTCAAGAACTGCAACACGGCTGGGTTTTTCACACTCAAAAATGTCCTGTGTGTATCAAGAATGGTCCACCACCCAAAGGACATTCAGCCAACTTGACACAACTGTGGGAAGCATTTGAGTCAACATGGGTCAGCATCCCTGTGGAACGCTTTCGACACCTTGTAGAGTAGTTGAGGCTGTTCTGAGGGCAACTATTAGGAATGTGTTCCTAATGTTTTGTACAGTCAGTGTATATTAGGGCTGGAGAACTGAGTGTACAAGCTTAATGTTTATGAACAGACAACATTAACTAAGTTATTGTGACTTTTACATGAACTTACTGACAATTAGTTTCCAGTAACTTCTGACAACAAGTTTCCGTTAAGTTACTGGAATATGCACAATAACCTCTTCACACTTTAGCTCATTACTGACACATTCTCTTATGAAGTTTACTGAAAGACAGTATCAAAGAAAAGGTTCTCTCCCTGCATTAGCATAACCATCAAACACTTAAACAGCTACAACACTTCCACTAACGGTTGTACACATATATTTGACCACGCCCCTCAGATATGCTAATGAGACCCACCAGTATATTGCCACCACCTATCAAAGCCCAGTGATGGTACCTTATTTTCAAAATATTGGGTAGCAACCAAGAGCTTATGAGTTCAAATCCCATTTAAGCCCCAAGTGTGGTCACAGTAAACAATTATACAAGATTCTTATATAGCAGTATACTGTAATGTTATAGAAATAACACCTTCATGTTGTTTTATATATTTATTTATACTGTAACTTTAGCAAAGTGCAGAAATGTATTATTCCCAATCTGTTGTGAGGTTGAGTTGTGAGGTCGAGTCCTAAGTATAGCAGCATACTGTCCTTTAACATTAACACCTGAATTCATCTATAAACATACAGTAACTACACTGAACAAAAATATAAATGCAACATGCAACAATTTCAAAGATTTTACTGTCTTATCGCTCATAAGGAAATCAGTCAATTGAAATAAATTCAAAAGGCCCTAATCTATTGATTTCAATTGACTGTGAATAGAGATATGCATCTCTTCTTCAAAGATACCTTTTTTTTTAGGGGCCGGGATCAGAAAACCAGTCAGTATCTGGTGTGACCAACATTTGCCTCATACAACCCAACACATCTCCTTCGCATAGAGTTGATCAGGCTGATTGTGGCCTGCGGAATGTTGTACCGCTCCTTTAATGGCTGCACGAAGTTGCGGGATATTGGTGGGAACTGGAACACGCTGTCATACATGTTCATCCAGAGCATCCCAAACATGCTCAATGGATGGCATGTGGAAGAATTGGGACATTTTCAGCCTCCAGAAATTGGTTACAGATCCTTGGGGCCATGGGGCCATGCATTATCATGCTGAAACATAAGGTGATGGCTGTGGATGAATGGCACGACACTGGGCCTCAGGATCTCGTCAATGTCTCTCTGTGCATTGAAATTGCCATAGATAAAATGCAATTATGTTTGTTGTCCGTAGCTTATGCCTGCCCATACTGTACCATAACCCCACAGCCACTATGGGTCACTCTGTTCACAAAGTTGACATCAACAAACCGCTCGCCCACACAACACCATCTACCTTGTACAGTACAATTGAAACTGGGATTCATCCGTGAAGAACACACTTCTCCAGCATGCCTGTGGCCATCGAAGGTGAGCATTTTCCAACTGAAGACGGTTACGCCGTCGAACAGCTGTCAAGTCAAGACTCTGGTGAGGACGACGAGCACGCAGATGAGCTTCCCTAAGACGGTTCTGACAGTTTGTGCAGAGATTCTTTGGTTGTGCAAACCCACAGTTTCATCAGCTGTCTGAGTGGCTGGTCTCAGATGATCCTGCAGGTGAAGAAGCTGGATGTGGAAGTCCTGGTCTGGTGTGGTTATAGGTCGTCTGCGGTTGTGAGGCCGGTTGGATGTACCTCCAAATTCTCTAAAACGGCTTATGGTAGAGAAATTAACATTCAATTATCTGGCAACAGCTCTGGTGGACATTCCTGCAGTCAGCATGCCAATTGCATGCTCCTTCAAAACTAGAGACATCTGTGGCATTGTGTTGTGTGACAACTGCACATTTTAGAGTGACCTTTTATTGTCCCCAGCACAAGGTGCACCTGTGTAATGATCATGCTGTTTAATCAGCTTCTTGATATGCCACACCTGTCAAGTGGATGGATTATCTTGGCAAAGGAGAAATGCTCACTAACAAATTTGTGCACAGAATTTGAAAGAAATAAGCTTGTTTGGCATGTGGAACATTTCTGTGACCTTTTATTTCAGATAATGAAACATGGGACCAACACTTTACATGTTGCATTCATATATTTTTGTTCAGTATACTTGTAGATTTACCATATTTTGACTGTAACTAGACCGAAACATCCAGGGGACCATGACTATTTAAATGTTATTAATGTCAATTATGTCTTTAAAAGTAAAATATTCAAAATGACATTTGACACCTGGGTTTTCTTATGTGCTCAAATGTTGTCACGTGTAGTTTCATGTTATCACATGTTGAAATTTTGCATCCCCATGTTGTCACATTTATTGCACATTAATTTCACATAAAATCATATTCTGATAGATATGTTAGTCACGTGTAGTTTTGTGTTATTACATGTTGTTTCACGTGTCACATGTTGCTTAACAAGTTGCCACATGTTTTCACATTAGCTTAGTTAAATCACATGTGATCACATGAGATTACATGTTTACATTTGAAATTCATGTTGTTTTTCCATAAGGGTTCAGTCTTCCTCCCACCTTTTGAAACTGATTTGCAGTTATTATAAGTACCGTTCCTTGGCAGGAATATGCAGTTGCTCAGGGGTATGTTCGAGAATCAGAGTTCATTATGAGCTGCATTAGTTCACGGTTTACATAGCAGTGATCAGCATAGTAATGATGGAGTCAGTGTACCAGGGTTGGGGTCAAATTGAAGGCAGTTCATTCAGGAAGTGATTTGTATTTAAAATTCAGAAATTGAATTTTTTTTTGAAATAAATAGTGTCTACTTTTCAGTTTATTGAGAAGTCATAAAAAAATATAAAATAAATGTTTTCCATAACTTAGTTATTATTTCTGTTTACTTCCTGAATTGTCCCCAATCAAGTGTACTGACTGTCTGTGTTCTGGTTGTTTGTCTCACCTCCAGGGGGCGCTGGTTACGGCATGTGCAGACGACACGCTACACCTGTGGAACCTTCGCCAGAGACGCCCAGCCATTCTGCACTCGCTTAAATTCAACAGGGAGAGGTAAGTACTCTACGTGCGGTAACACACACACACAAACATATACACACACACACACACAAACACAGACACACACACAGGACCTTGCATAAAGGCATGCATCTTTTCTGTTTGACATCTTGTGGCTCGATGAGATGGATTCTACTTCAAGGCCAGAGTATGCCCAAATGAATTCAAGTTAGACAGAATAAATCTACATGTCCCAAGGTTCACCGTCAAAGTTCCCAAACTATACTCAGAGTTCAGTAAAAGCATTCACCACAATGCTGAATGTTGCAAACATCAACATTTCCTCATCTTTCAAAACGCTCTGGGTGAGCCATTCACACATTTTCTGCATGGCCCTGTCTGCCCTGAATATGACAGATGTATTGTGTAGGTGTATGCTGTGCAGAATGTGGGAGCATGGTGGAGTTTGTGCAGAGTCTGGCTAAAAGGGTTCATTCATCCTCCCTTAAGCCTTCCAGGCAATAGAGGTGGATAGGGCATAGGGAAGAATCAGTCATAGATACTGTAGTGAATGGCGGAAGTGAGTAACACCCTAGCAGGGATTAAAACCTGGTTCGTCTCACCCAATATTACCCTAGCCATAACAGGCTTATGAAGGGGTAATTCAGGAAAAATATTTGGGTCAAAGACTCTATTCTGTTCTGAAATCTGATATTTTGTAGTTTTGTAAAATGTCTAAAGTTTTATGGCCTCCATCTATTTTTGTTTCTCTTTCTTCAGTAAATTGTATGCAGACACCAATAAAATATTGGAGCAAAGTTTGAAAACATCCTAAATGATCAAAACAGCCGATACTACAATGTTATTAACTGGTCTATCTCACGACTCTCTTGTCCTGTGGGGCAATCTTTAGGTGCTATGAAACAGAAAAAAGCTAATTCAAACACTTTGTACATATTGTTTGAGTGCTTGAAGAAGAGAGAGAGAAAGGAATGCTTTGGAAGGATCTGTTTTTGTGTGTTGTGGAGGTCTTCCTGTGTGAATATTTGAAAAAGTGAGAAACAGAGAGATCCTTTGGGAAGATATTTTGAAGGTCTTTCCCATTTCGACTCATAAATATATATTTTTTCTGTGACAATGAAAAATGTCCTAACCTTTGAAGACCCATCTAAGAAGTCATGAATGATAGTGTTGTAAAGCTTTCATTATAGGAGTTTTCTGCATGTGTTCCCTTAAAAAAACATACAATTAGCATTTTCACATGTGAAAATCACAATTGTCATATGTGAAATAGATGTTTAGAGTTCATATGTTAACTCCACCTTTTCACATGAGTAGAAAAACATGTTTTTACCTCACATGTGAAATGCAGTTACATGAAATGCATGTTAAAAACTTTCAAATGTGGAATTGCAAAACCGTTCTAGTGTACATCTAATTTGCATTTTCACATGTAATAAAAATTCACACGTACAAATATCTAACTTTCGCATGTAAAATTGCAAGTTCACATGTGGTGGTGAAATAGTGGTATTCGACACACGTGAAAAGGTGGTGTTAGCTTATTCCAATAGTAATGTTTTCACATATGGAATTGAAAATTCTGTAATGTCATTCTCTAAAAAGGTAACAGCCTACTTGAGTATAATAATTCAAGTGCGTTAAAACCTCTTACATCTAGATGTTCTGCTAGCGGAACACCTGCTCCAATATCCAATGATGGGCGTGGCGCGAAATACAAATTCCTCTAAAATCCGAAAACTTCCATTTTTCAAACATATGACTATTTTACAGCATTTTAAAGACAAGACTCTCGTTAATCTAACCACACTGTCCGATTTCAAAAAGGCTTTACAGCGAAAGCATAACATTAGATTATGTCAGCAGAGTACCCAGCCAGAAATAATCAGACACCCATTTTTCAAGCTAGCATATAATGTCACAAAAACCCAGAAGACAGCTAAATGCAGCACTAACCTTTGATGATCTTCATCAGATGACAACCCTAGGACATTATGTTATACAATGCATGCATGTTTTGTTCAATCAAGTTCATATTTATATCAAAAACCAGCTTTTTTACATTAGCATGTGACGTTCAGAACTAGCATACCCCCCGCAAACCTCCGGTGAATTTACTAAATTACTCACGATAAACGTTCACAAAAAACATAACAATTATTTTAAGAATTATAGATACAGAACTCCTCTATGCACTCGATATGTCCGATTTTAAAATAGCTTTTCGGTGAAAGCACATTTTACAATATTCTCAGTAGATAGCCCGGCATCACAGGGCTAGCTATTTAGACACCCACCAAGTTTAGCACTCACCAAAATCAGATTTACTATTAGAAAAGTTTGATTATCTTTGATGTTCTTCGTCAGAATGCACTCCCAGGACTTCTACTTCAATAACAAATGTAGGTTTGGTCCAAAATAATCCATAGTTATGTTCCATCAGCGACGTTTTGTTCGTGCGTTCTAGACACTATCCGAATGGTAAATAAGGGTCGCGCGTATGGCGCATTTCGTGACAAAAGATTTCTAAATATTTCATTACTGTACTTCGAAGCATGTCAACCGCTGTTTAAAATCAATTTTTATGCCATTTTTCTCGTAAAAAAGCGATAATATTCCGACCGGGAATCTGCAATTAGGTAAACAGCCAAAAGAAAATAAATCACGGGGTCGACTCGGGCACGAGCATGAAGCCCTTTGTCCTCTGATAGACCACTTAGCAAAAGCGCTCGTGTGTTTCAGCCAGGGCTTTGAATTACGTCATTCAGCTTTTTCCCGGGCTCTGAGGGCCCATGGAAGCCGTAGGAAGTGTCACGTAACAGCAGAGATCCTTTGTAATGGATAGAGAGAATCAAGAAGGGGAAGAAATGGTCAGACAGGGTACTTCCTGAACAGAATCTTCTCATGTTTTGGCCTGCCAAATGAGTTCTGTTATACTCACAGACACCATTCAAACAGTTTTAGAAACTTTGGAGTGTTTTCTATCCAAAGCTAATAATTATATGCATATTCTAGTTTCTGGGCAGGAGTAATAATCAGATTAAATCAGGTACGTTTTTATCCAGCCGTGAAAATACTGCCCCCTATCCATAACAGGTTAAAAATAATTTGTTCTTATTTCTGAGACATCCATTCTTGAGTGTTACTGCTGCAGACGCATGCCTCTTTTCTTCATATGTTGGTCAGTGACCGTTGGAAGAAGTCCAGTGAAAAGAACAGAGAAGTTAACACTCCATGTTTCCATATTAATCTATTTTTTTTTTTTTTTAAATATAGAGCTATTTTTGGCATTGAACACTTAACTACTCTTCTACGTTAGAATGAGATTGAGTGTCTGGAAAGAACTGCGTTGTTAGAGTTAATCAGTTAACTCAAATTAGCTTTTTGGAATTTTAGTGCACAATTTTTTCATTGCATTGTCTGAAAACGTTCAGAATACACTGAAAAAAAAAGAAAATACATCATCTATACAGTTAAAAACAACAATGCGATGACAAGACAAGTTTATCAATTTACCTGATTTTGCTCAGCATTACTTTGGACAAAATCTAAATGGCAATATTCTTGTAATTATTTTTGTGTAAAAAATCTTAAATTACAGCTCAGTTTGAGCAAGTTATGAATTTACGATTAACCGTGATCCAATGACGTGGTGACATTTTGTGTTGATTTCCCGTTGAATTCACATTAGTTGGCAACTCAACCAAATGTAAATCAAAACTAGACGTCTGTGCCCAGTGGGTAACTACTTATATTCCTTCAAGGTTACCCTCGGTATGAAAGCAGATAATAAGATAAGAGGTATGTCATTCAACCCATCTCCCTTATCGAGAATAGTGGATGTCAGTTTTCAATTAACAGGTCAAAGGAACTGTCACATTGAAGGTGGTATAAAACCACCATTTACACACATGAGGTTAATTGTTGATAATGCACAATGTTCACAGGTGTTATGGCTGTGTTTGAACAGCAGTAAGTTATATCTGAAAGTGAAATACACTTCAGGAAGGCAGGGACTTGAATCGAGTCACAACCAGCCGCTCACCACCGCCACATCTCATCACACAGGACCAATAAACCTTGAGAAAACAGACAACACTTTTAGATTCCACTGAAAATCCACCAGAAATCCTTCTGCAATGTTAATCTAGGTAACAGTATCTTTAAATCATAAAGCTACTTTGTGCACACTCTTTAAAATGCCAACGGTTTAGGGGAACGAGTGTGATGGCCTCCTTAATGTCCACTAAAATGCTACATTTAATCCCTTTTAGGCCGTGACAGAGAAACTTCCTTTGAGTCATGGTGTGTCTCAAAGCTCCAATGTTGAACATTTAGACCAACAGTCAGACCCTAGAACACTACAACACCCATAATCCACCTGGTCTGTACTGGGTGGCCATTTTTTCTCTTAAATCAACCAGTAAACTCCAAACACTACAGTCCCCAGAAAGGTCATGCAAAAATGCTGGCTTTGTCGTAGCCATTTTGCGTCCAACCCAATAGCTCAGTTATGGTCTTACTTGGTGGCATTCCAGCTCAATGTTTTTGTGTAGTATTCGTCAGACGTGTCCGAGGGTCCCCTTGTGTGTGAGTGACGTTTAACACTCACTGATACCCCATGTGTAGGATAAAAAGGATGGGAAACCCTCTTGCAGACAACTCTTTCTTTCTCTCTATTTCTGTCTCCCTCCATTCCCATATCACAGAGAGCCAGACAGTCCTCAACCTTTGCCTAGTAATTGCCATTAAAGTCGTTTAAACCTGAGGAATTGAATTACCTTTCCTGGGGATAACTGCAGTCCGTGTGACGAGGGGGAATTGCAGAGCAGGGGGGAAGGAAGGTGTTTTTAATAGATTTCCACTAGCCACCCAGGTGGGAAGTGCATGGGTTGCAAAATTGAAAATGTCCGGGCATGATCATTCCCATCACCATCATATAGTACATTTTCTGTGATTATTTCTGGTATGACGCCAGTGTGGGTTTTGGTCAGGGAATTTTTACATCATGCAGATGCTCTTCAGTTGTTTGTGTGGATTTCAGTAACAAAATCTAATCAAATCAAAGCTTATTGGTTGTGTACACAGATTTGCATAACAGATGTTAGTGCAGGTGCAGAAAACTGCTTATGTTTTTAGCTCCAACAATGCAGTAATATCTAGCAATGCAATAAAACAAAAAAACAAAAAATATCAAAAAACAAACAAGAGATTAAGAAATATCAGAACCAGCAATATCAGAGTCTGGAATGTATATTTACATATAAAACATTAGGAACACCTTCAGAACAGCCTCAATTAATCGGGGCATGGACTCTACAAGGTGTCGAAAGCATTCCACAGGGATGCTGGCCCATGTTGACTCCAATGCTTCCCGCAGTTGGCTTGTAGTGGATCTCTACTCCGAATAGCTCGTCCCAACTCATCCCACAGATGCTCAATTGGATTGAGATCTGGTGACTGGGCAGGCCACTGCAGTAAGCTGAATTCACTGTCATGTTTGTGAAACCATTCCAATCCTAGCCTTGTGGCATGGAGCATTATCCCATTAGTTTGTAGCCCAAACGGTTCGAACGTTACCGAACAGAAGTTGGCACATCACCGGTACTGACTTCAGACGAGTCTCCTGACACTTGTGGGGGTCGTAGAGAAAAACGGAGATGACCATTCTGAGAGTCTCCCCTTTCCATAGAGTGTTCATAATAGTTTGTAGGTCAAACCGTGCGGACACTACAGACGTTCTCGTGAGAAGAGCAATTTTTGGGATGTCTCACGGTCTGACAAATAACGTTCTACTTCTACCACATATCACCGCAGATGCGGAAGTGCGACACTGGCGGATGCGGTGGATTGATCCTACGTTTTTTTGTTCAGAATGTTTTGGTCATCGTTTCATATGACTGAACAAACCTTCTGGACATCAAAACAGCAATTACTAACCTCGATTTGGATGAAGACTTTTATTTCAACAAATTGGAGGTGAAGGACCATAATGCTCCCCCCAGACCAGACCCATATCCCCGTCACGTGGAAGAGGTGGAAGTGGCGATACAGAGGTCCGCGTTGGGGATATCGAGCGAGATCCCTAATATTAAGGAAGTCTTGAGGTTCTGCTCGCCTGAGTTAGAATACCTCATGAAACTATAGACCACAGTATTTACCAAGAGTGATTTCATCTATATTTTTCAAAGCTGTAAATCTACCACCACAAACTGATGCTGACAGTAAGACCGCACTCAACCAGCCATATAAGGCCATAAGCAAACAAGAACATTTTCACCCAGATGTGGCGCTCCTATTAGACGGGGATTTTAATGCAGAGAAACTGAAATCTGTTTTACCTAATTTCTAACTTGAGGCGAAAAAAACTCTAGATCACCTCTACTCTACATACACAGATGCATACAAAGCTCTCCCTCGCCCTCCATTTGGCAAACCTGACCATAACTCCATCCTCTTAATTTCTGCTTACAAGCAAAAACTAAAATAGGAAGTACCAGTGATGTGCTCAATATGGAAGTTGTCCAATGAAGCGGACCCTAAGCTACAAGACAGTTTCGCCAACACAGATTGGAATATGTTCTGGGATTCATCTGATGACATTGAGGAGTTTACTACATCAGTCACCGGCTTCATTAATAAGTGCATCGACAACGTAGTCCCCACAGTGATCGTACGTACATGTCCTAACCAGAAGCAATGGATTACAGGCCACAGCCGCACTGAGCTAAAGGCTACAGCTGCCACTTTCAAGGAGCGGGACACAATATGGACGCTTATAAGAAATCCCTTTAGCTCTCCAACGAACCATCAAACAGGCGAAGCATCAATACAGGACTGAGATCGAATCCTACGACACTGGCTCTGACGCTCTGCAAACTATCACGGATTACAAAGGGAAACCCAGCCACGAGCTGTCCAGTGATGCCTCCCAGATAAGCTAAATGTCTTCTACGCTCCCTTCAACGCAAGCAACACAGAACCACACATGAGAGCACCAGCTGTTCCGGACAATTGTGTGATCACGCACTCCGTAGCTGATGTGAGTAAGATTTTTAAAAAGATTGATTACCAGGATGCGTACTCAGAGCATGTGCTTACCAGCTAGCAAGTGTCTTCACTAACATTTCCCTGACCCAGTCTGTAAAACCCACGTTTCAAGCAGACCACCATACATAGCTGCTGGAAGAAGGAGAGGGTTACACACTGCTATATCGGTCTGCTAATACAGAAAGAGTAAAGGCCCAGTGCACTACTTATTATTCATTTTGTATTATTTATTTATGTCTGATTTTTCAGGGGGTGCTGCAGCACCCTCAGCACCCCTACTTCCTG
>NC_042976.1:37964073-37989073 GCF_901001165.1 Salmo trutta | reverse complement strand
CTCTCTCTTTCTGTCACAACCTCTCGTTGCTGACTGAACCTGACAGCCTGTAGGAGAGGGACACAGACTTCCGTATTTTTTTGGAACTTCCTTTTTCCTCCAACAGATCCAGGGCTGGGCGTGGTGACGTCATGCTGACCTTCCCATAATATTATATTTCGGGGGATCTGACAGGAGTAACAGCTTTAGTTCAGGAGGGGCAGGGCATCGAGAGGACATGGCTAACACTAGGAGGGAGGGGAGGGGTGAGGGGAGTGGTGGTGGGTACGCCATCTTTCAAAAAACTGCCTTCTCTTCTTCCTCTTTCTCCTCTCGCTCGGCCATCGCATACTTCTCTCCTTCCTCGTCCTCTCGTCCCTCGTCCTCCTCTTCCTCCTCCCTTTCTGTGCCCCGTATCTTGTATTATGGCCCTTGGACACACACTGTGCGGCTTCTTGTAGGTCACAGCTTTCAATTTGTACTGCACATTGTGGCTATAATTCACATTCGATGCATGTTTCAGTGTCACTATTCACCACAGGAAGAAATAGCATATCTTTGTAAGGGTCAAAGTGTTGAGCCACACCTCAATGCTGAGGTCATTCAGTCTAAATTCAATGGGAAATTCTCCACTACTCTTCCCCTTGTATCCACGAAGAGGAAGATATGAATCAAGCGTTTTATGCAGGGACTATATGATCAATCACACTGCAAATGGACACCAAAGCCATTTCTGTCAGGTAATGAGAAAGAGGGTCGGTTTAAGAGGCTCTCTAAAATGATGCTTATCTGACAGGCTGAGTGGGATCTGAGATAAGGGGAAACGGAAAGGAAGTGGGAAAGAGACATGGGAAGGAAGGGATATGGAGGGAGCGAAGAGGAGGAGAGTGTGAGAATGAAAGCTAGATGGAGAGCAACAGAGTACAAAAAGTTCAAATTCAAAGAAAGAGAATGAGTAAAAGGGTAAAAGGGGGCTAGATATGCTACGTGACTAAAAGTATGTGGACACCTGCTCGTCGATCATCTCATTCCAAAATCATGGGCATTAATATGGAGTTGGTCCCCCTTTGCTGCTATAACAGCCTCCACTCTTCTGGGAAGGCATTCCACTAGATGTTGGAACATTGCTGCTGGGACTTGGTTCCATTCAGCCACAAGAGCATTAGTGAGGTGGGCACTGATGTTGGACGATTAGGCCTAGCTCGCATTCGGTGTTCCAATTCATCCCAATGGTGTTTGATGGGGTTGATGTCAGGGCTCTGTAGAGGCCAGTCAAGTTCTTCCACACCAATCTCGACAAACAATTTTTCTATGGCCCTCACTTTGTGCACAGGGGCATTGTCATGCTGAAACAGGAATGTGCCTTCCCCAAACTGTTGCCACAAAGTTGGAAGCACAGAATAATCTAGAACGTCATTGTATGCTGTAGCATTAAGATTTCCCTTCACTGGAATTAAGGGGCCTAACCTGAACTATGAAAAACAGCCCCAGACTATTGTTCCTCCTCCACCAAACTTTAAAGTTGGAACTATGCATTGGGCCAGGTACCAAACCCAGATTCATCCGTCGGACTGCCAGATGGTGAAGAATAATCTTCACTCCAGTAAACATGTTTCCACTGCTCCAGAGTTCAATGACAGCGAGCTTTACACCACTCCAGCCAATGCTTGGCATTGCACATGGTGATCTTAGGTTTGTGTGCGGCTCCTCTGCCATGGAAACCCATTTCATGAAGTTCCCGATGAAAAGTGGAACTCGGTAGTGAGTGTTACAACAGAGGACAGATGATGTTTACGCACTACATGCTTCAGCACTCGACGGTCCCCTTCTGTGAGCTTGTGTGGCCTACCACTTTGAGGGTGAGCCATTGTTGCTCCTAAGCATTTCCACTTCACAATAACAGCCCGTAAAGTTGACTGGGGCAACTCTAGCAGGGCAGAAATTTGAGAAACTGACTGGTTGGATGTCGGTGCCACATTGAAAGAAACTGATCTCTTCAGTAAGGCCATTCTACTGCCAATGTGTGTCTATGGAGATTGCATGGCTGTGTGCAAATGGCCATGGAATGGCTGTGTACACCTGTCAGCATCGGGTGTGGCTGAAATTGTAGAATCCATTAATTTGAAGGGGTGTCCAGAAACGCTTGTATATACAGTGTAGCTGCCAAAAAAGAGTGCATTTGTGTGTGTGTGAGAGAGAGAGAGAGAGAGAGAGAGACAGGCAGAGAGCGAGGAAGAGAGGCAGAGAGAGAGGCAGAGGGAGCGGCAGAGAAAGAGAGAGGCAGAGAGAGAGAGGCAGAGAGAGAGAGGCAGAGAAAGAGGCAGAGAGAGATGCAGAGAGAAAGAGGCAGAGAGAGAGGCAGAGAGAAAGAGGCAGAGAGAGGCAGAGAGAGATGCAGAGAGAAAGAGGCAGAGAAAGATAGGCAGAGAGAGAGGCAGAGAGAGATAGGCAGAGAGAGATAGGCAGAGAGATAGGCAGAGAGAGATAGGCAGAGAGAGAGGCAGAGAGAGAGAGGCAGAGAGAGAGAAAGGCAGAGAAAGATAGGCAGAGAAAGATAGGCAGAGAGAGAGGCAGAGAGAGAGGCAGAGAGAAAGAGGCAGAGGCAGAGAGAGAGAGAGGCAGAGAGAGAGAGAGGCAGAGAAAGATAGGCAGAGAGAGAGGCAGAGAGAGAGAAGCAGATAGAGAGAGAGGCAGTTAGAAATATAGAGAGAGGCAGATAGAAATATAGAGAGAGGCAGATAGAGCGAGAGAGAGGCAGATAGATGAGAAAGAGGCAGAGAGAGAGGCAGAGAGAAAGAGGCAGAGAGAGGCAGAGAGAGAGAGAGGCAGAGAGAGAGAGAGAGGCAGAGAAAGAGGCAGAGAGAGAGGCAGAGAGAGAAGCAGAGAGAGAGGCAGAGAGAAAAAGGCAGAGAGAGAGAAAGTCAGAGAGAGAGGCAGAGAGAGAGAGGCAGAGAGAGAGAGGCAGAGAGAGAGGCAGAGAGAGAGAGGCAGAGAGAGAGAGGCAGAGAGAGAGAGGCAGAGAGAGAGGCAGAGAGAGATAGGCAGAGAGAGAGAGATAGATAGATAGATAGATAGATAGATAGATAGATAGATAGATAGATAGATAGATAGATAGATAGATAGATAGATAGATAGATAGGCAGATAGATAGGCAGATAGATAGGCAGATAGATAGGCAGATAGATAGGCAGAGAGAGAGAGGCAGAGAGAGAGATAGAGAGAGGCAGATAGAGTGAGGCAGATAGAGTGAGGCAGATAGAGAGAGGCAGATAGAGTGAGGCAGATAGAGAGAGGCAGATAGAAATATAGAGAGAGGCAGATAGAGAGAGAGAGAGAAAGTTAGAGAGAGGCAGATAGAGCGAGAGAGAGGCAGATAGAGAGGCAGATAGAGCGAGAGAGGCAGATAGATGAGAGAGAGGCAGATAGAGAGGGAGAGAGAGAGAGGCAGAGAAAGAGGCAGAGAGAGAGAGGCAGAGAGAGAGAGGCAGAGAGAGAGAGGCAGAGAGAAAGAGGCAGAGAGAAAGAGGCAGAGAGAGAGAGGCAGAGAGAGAGAGAGAGGCAGAGAGAGAGATAGGCAGAGAAAGATAGGCAGAGAGAGATAGGCAGAGAGAGATAGGCAGAGAGAGAGGCAGAGAGAGAGATAGAGAGAGCGGCAGATAGATAGGCAGATAGGCAGAGAGAGATAGGGAGAGAGAGCGACAGATAGATAGGCAGATAGATAGGCAGATAGATAGGCAGATAGATAGGCAGATAGATAGGCAGAGAGAGAGAGGCAGAGAGAGAGATAGAGTGAGGCAGATAGAGTGAGGCAGATAGAGAGAGATTGGCAGATAGAAATATAGAGAGGCAGATAGAGAGAGGCAGAGAAAGAGAGGCAGAGAGAGAGATAGAGTGAGGCAGATAGAGTGAGGCAGATAGAGAGAGATTGGCAGATAGAAATATAGAGAGGCAGATAGAGAGAGGCAGAGAGAGAGAGGCAGATAGAAATAAAGAGAGAGGCAGATAGAGCGAGAGAGAGGCAGAGAGAGAGAGAGAGAGAGAGAGAGGCAGATAGAGCGAGAGAGAGGCAGAGAGAGAGAGAGAGAGAGAGAGAGGCAGATAGAGAAAAGCAGATAGAGAGACAGAGGGAGAGAGAGGTGGAAGGTCAGTGAAAGAGAGAGAAAAAATGTGTAAAAGATAGAGTAGACCCAGATGAGTTTTCACCATCTTCCTGCTGCAGACAATACCAATCTGCCCTAAAATTGAACATTAGAGGGAAATGCTATTTCAATAGAAGTAATTTACTCTGCTTTCTAAAATTGCACTCTCCTAAATGCCAGAGAGAGAGGACTGGAGAGCAGGGGTTGATGGGTGGATGGACGGGAAGGCCTGCTGCTGGGTGGGAGTGGTGAAAGGAGCAAGCTGGCAATCGGAAAACTCCAACTGTGAAAATGTGAAATGCAGCTAACACAAACTAATATTAGTCGAGCTTTTCCAAAGGTGTGATCATAGCAGCATGCAGTAAGAAAGACAGATGGCAAAACTGATTACAAGTTATACCTTTGATTTCCAAAGTTATGCAGGCGAGGCTCAATCACCAAGTGAAAAGGATACAAATGTTTTAGAACCTTGAATGTGTTCAAGTCAGGTTTTCCCACGTTTTCCTCCCCAAGAGGAATATATATATATCCTTTTTGGCAAGCTGGGCGGCCTAGATAAGGGAAGTACACTGTCAACTCAGCACCTTCTCTCAGTGGTTGAAAGGACCATAATCAATACATCATTAATCATTGGTTTAATGTGGCCAAGCCTGATGTGGACATGCATGAAAATGAAAGGATTAGAGGGAGAAATGATGGGGGTGATGGGTTGCATGTAAAGGAGAACAGCTTTACAGAGAATAGCAATAAACGATGATGATGGATTTGTTCTGAAATCGGAATATTTCTGATAGATGATTATGGTTAGAGGGAGTGACTACGTGGGAGAGTGTGTACGCAAATGATGGGTGCGTGTGTGTGTGTCACATCATACGTGTCTAATATCTTGTTACCGTCAACAACAAAAAAGATACCTAAAGTGCTTTAATTAAAAGACGCTTTGTTTGTCTTTGTGTCTCTTACGAAAGCAAGGGGACTGTTTGACACGTGACATTTAGACGCAGGTTGTAAAGCGAACCGCTTTTGTCGTCTGTCCCGGGAACATGGGACACTGAGATAAATGAAAAGTCCTCTCTGCGAAGGTAATCAGATAAAAGTAACAAAGCGTCTTCGAACAAACATATAGCGCCGATTAAGACAAAGTATACCGAAACACAACGCAATCATCGGTCAATAACAATGCAACCGTCCCGTTTCCATCTCTGTCTCTACCTGCCACGGACTTGCCTGTTCTGTTCCCAGTTCCACTGAGGTAGGGGTACTGAGTGCTGAGTGACATGTCCCCAAACACCACATTTACAGTCGGTCTTTCCCCCCCTGACTAATTTGTAAAAGCCATTGGGGTAAATAATGCAGCAGTTTCAGCCGTGGAGGTTTCTGCCAGCGTTAGCAAATGATTTATGGTGAGTATTAAGAAACTGGCACTGACAGTGAGCAACATCCAGGGAGCCCATACTTCAGGCAGACTGTGTGTGTGTGTGCTGTGTGTGGCCATTGGTACACTTTGCTTAAATTTCAACAGCATCATCAGTCAAAAAAAATGCTACGGTGAGGCCAAAATACTTCCATATTTTTTAAGGAAATGCTTATTGCATAAAAAAGTGAAATCTGTTGACGAAGAATCTCTAAATATGTCTGGAATGATGTCAGGTGATCCAGCTAAGGGGAAACAGTATGACATGTGTTGAAGACTGTAGTGACAGCTAGACGTTGATTCGGTAACTCTGATAACGGGATGGAAGTTAATTAAAAAGCTTTGGCTTTAATCTTTCAAAGAGCACTCACCTAAAACAGAAAACAGGAGCACTGAATGTTCCTAACCAAGAATGAATAATTAATTTGAAATGAGCACAGAGAAATGAGCACAGTATGATAAAAACTGCCAAGAAGGTTATGAATGTGAGGCAGCAGTTTTTGAACAGACCGTTACCAGAGAAGCGCAGAAAACGATTTCAGATCCCTCCCATGTACTCCATTCCAAGAATTAGTTCCTCCCATCAGGCAGATGGTATCGGGTCCCTCCTCCCCTCAGATAGACACTATAGGGTCCCTCCTCCCCTCAGACACTATAGGGTCCCTCCTCCCCTCAGATAGACACTATAGGGTCCCTCCTCCCCTCAGATAGACACTATAGGGTCCCTCCTCCCCTCAGACAGACACTATAGGGTCCCTCCTCCCCTCAGATAGACACTATAGGGTCCCTCCTCCCCTCAGATAGACACTATAGGGTCCCTCCTCCCCTCAGACACTATAGGGTCCCTCCTCCACTCAGATAGACACTATAGGGTCCCTCCTCCCCTCAGACAGACACTATAGGGTCCCTCCTCCCCTCAGACAGACACTATAGGGTCCCTCCTCCCCTCAGATAGACACTATAGGGCCCCTCCTCCGCTCAGACAGACAATATAGGGTCCCTCCTCCCCTCAGAGAGACACTATAGGGTCCCTCCTCCCCTCAGATAGACACTATAGGGTCCCTCCTCCCCTCAGATAGACACTATAGGGTCCCTCCTCCCCTCAGACAGACACTATAGGGTCCCTCCTCCCCTCAGATAGACACTATAGGGTCCCTCCTCCCCTCAGATAGACACTATAGGGTCCCTCCTCCCCTCAGACACTATAGGGTCCCTCCTCCACTCAGATAGACACTATAGGGTCCCTCCTCCCCTCAGACAGACACTATAGGGTCCCTCCT
Organism: Salmo trutta; assembly: GCF_901001165.1. NCBI lineage: Eukaryota > Metazoa > Chordata > Actinopteri > Salmoniformes > Salmonidae > Salmo > Salmo trutta. The sequence continues at coordinate 37,982,261 of NC_042976.1, read as the reverse complement.
CCCCTCAGACAGACACTATAGGGTCCCTCCTCCCCTCAGATAGACACTATAGGGTCCCTCCTCCGCTCAGACAGACAATATAGGGTCCCTCCTCCCCTCAGAGAGACACTATAGGGTCCCTCCTCCCCTCAGATAGACACTATAGGGTCCCTCCTCCCCTCAGACAGACACTATAGGGTCCCTCCTCCCCTCAGACAGACACTATAGGGTCCCTCCTCCCCTCAGATAGACACTATAGGGTCCCTCCTCCGCTCAGACAGACAATATAGGGTCCCTCCTCCCCTCAGAGAGACACTATAGGGTCCCTCCTCCCCTCAGATAGACACTTTAGGGTCCCTCCTCCCCTCAGACACTATAGGGTCCCTCCTCCCCTCAGATAGACACTATAGGGTCCCTCCTCCCCTTAGACAGACACTACAGGGTCCCTCCTCCCCTTAGACAGACAATATAGGGTCCCTCCTCCCCTCAGACACTATAGGGTCCCTCCTCCCCTCAGATAGACACTATAGGGTCCCTCCTCCCCTCAGATAGACAATATAGGGTCCCTCCTCCCCTCAGATAGACACTATAGGGTCCCTCCTCCCCTCAGATAGACACTATAGGGTCCCTCCTCCCCTCAGACAGACACTATAGGGTCCCTCCTCCCCTCAGATAGACACTATAGGGTCCCTCCTCCCTCAGACACTATAGGGTCCCTCCTCCCCTCAGACACTATAGGGTCCCTCCTCCCATCAGATAGACACTATAGGGTCCCTCCTCCCCTCAGACACTATAGGGTCCCTCCTCCCCTCAGATAGACACTATAGGGTCCCTCCTCCCCTCAGATAGACACTATAGGGTCCCTCCTCCCCTCAGACAGACACTATAGAGTCCCTCCTCCACTCAGATAGACACTATAGGGTCCCTCCTCCGCTCAGACAGACAATATAGGGTCCCTCCTCCCCTCAGAGAGACACTATAGGGTCCCTCCTCCCCTCAGATAGACACTTTAGGGTCCCTCCTCCCCTCAGACACTATAGGGTCCCTCCTCCCCTCAGATAGACACTATAGGGTCCCTCCTCCCCTTAGACAGACACTACAGGGTCCCTCCTCCCCTTAGACAGACAATATAGGGTCCCTCCTCCCCTCAGACACTATAGGGTCCCTCCTCCCCTCAGATAGACACTATAGGGTCCCTCCTCCCCTCAGATAGACAATATAGGGTCCCTCCTCCCCTCAGATAGACACTATAGGGTCCCTCCTCCCCTCAGATAGACACTATAGGGTCCCTCCTCCCCTCAGACAGACACTATAGGGTCCCTCCTCCCCTCAGATAGACACTATAGGGTCCCTCCTCCCTCAGACACTATAGGGTCCCTCCTCCCCTCAGACACTATAGGGTCCCTCCTCCCATCAGATAGACACTATAGGGTCCCTCCTCCCCTCAGACACTATAGGGTCCCTCCTCCCCTCAGATAGACACTATAGGGTCCCTCCTCCCCTCAGATAGACACTATAGGGTCCCTCCTCCCCTCAGACAGACACTATAGAGTCCCTCCTCCACTCAGATAGACACTATAGGGTCCCTCCTCCCCTCAGACAGACAGTATAGGGTCCCTCCTCCCCTCAGATAGACACTATAGGGTCCCTCCTCCACTCAGATAGACACTATAGGGTCCCTCCTCCCCTCAGATAGACACTATAGGGTCCCTCCTCCCCTTAGACAGACAATATAGGGTCCCTCCTCCCCTCAGACACTATAGGGTCCCTCCACCCCTCAGATAGACACTATAGGGTCCCTCCTCCCCTCAGATAGACAATATAGGGTCCCTCCTCCCCTCAGATAGACACTATAGGGTCCCTCCTCCCCTCAGATAGACACTATAGGGTCCCTCCTCCCCTCAGAAAGACACTATAGGGTCCCTCCTCCCCTCAGACAGACACTATAGGGCCCCTCCACCCCTCAGATAGACACTATAGGATCCCTCCTCCCCTCAGACACTATAGGGTCCCTCCTCCCCTCAGACACTATAGGGTCCCTCCTCCCATCAGATAGACACTATAGGGTCCCTCCTCCCCTCAGACACTATAGGGTCCCTCCTCCCCTCAGATAGACACTATAGGGTCCCTCCTCCCCTCAGATAGACACTATAGGGTCCCTCCTCCCCTCAGACAGACACTATAGAGTCCCTCCTCCACTCAGATAGACACTATAGGGTCCCTCCTCCCCTCAGACAGACAGTATAGGGTCCCTCCTCCCCTCAGATAGACACTATAGGGTCCCTCCTCCACTCAGATAGACACTATAGGGTCCCTCCTCCCCTCAGATAGACACTATAGGGTCCCTCCTCCCCTCAGGCAGACAATATAGGGTCCCTCCTCCCCTCAGATAGACACTATAGGGTCCCTCCTCCCCTCAGGCACTATAGGGTCCCTCCTCCCCTCAGGCAGACAATATAGGGTCCCTCCTCCCCTCAGATAGACACTATAGGGTCCCTCCTCCCCTCAGGCACTATAGGGTCCATCCTCCCCTCAGATAGACACTATAGGGTCCCTCCTCCCCTCAGGCACTATAGGGTCCATCCTCCCCTCAGACACTGTTGCGTCAAAAGACAGGTATTGATATTCAAGGCGTTCAGATTTTCAACTGATTTCAAAGATAAAACACCAGCAGGGGGCGAAAGAGTGTATGCATTGTGGAACCCATCATTAGCTTGTGTTTCCCTGGGGAACATATATACTGGTGCACCTTTGTGATAGCAGGTGGTGAAATGTTTGGTGGAAAAGCATTTCACTGGAAGTCCTTCACGGAAGAGGAGACTCATCCATACACATTCAGCTCATTTAGGATTCTGGAGACTCAACCGGTAGGCACATGGACATTGTTGTGTAAAATTGTTGCAACTTAGGTGTTTATTTGTGTTGAGAATTGAGACCAATTGTCTAATTTAGTATATAGTATAATTTAGATAATATGACTACATTGAGATTATGTATTTAATTTGAAATGACCTTACTTGAAGTAATGTATATTTATTTTTGTGTTTTGCCTTTAAAGGTTATCAACCTAATTAACTAATTATCAAGCTAACTAAAGAACTAATTAACTAACTAACTGACTAAAGAAATAAAAGAAGTTAGAAGAAAATTGAGTTGTCCCTTGCGTCCTTCAGTCCTTAAAGGCCTTTTTCAAGTTTGGGCAAAGAGCTGCAGTGTGAACCATACACAACTTGACAGTTGATAACCGCGTGGCAGTGAAGACAAAAGGATTAACGGCCTGAAGTCAGGAAAGCTGTCATCGCAGAGAGGAGTATTGACTGACATCTCAACATGGCGGAGGAAGCTCTTGGAATAACAGTGAAGGAGCTGAAGAAAAAAAGAACTTTAGCTAAAAGCACTTTTACCAAGCAGGCGAACTTCCTCAGCAGAGTCGCAAAGCACATGACTAAAAGAGAACTACAAGAGGAGTTCAAGAAGCTCAAGTCGGAGGCGAGGACGGTCAGTGAGACAAATGACGAGTACAGGGCTGGCCTTCTGGCAGACATTGAAGCTGGAACCGATGAGGGTGAAGAAGCTGAACTGAGCAAGGAGAAGCAGAATGAAGTTGAGAAGACATTCCAAGAATGCGAAGCACGATTGGATGAGGTCAGGGAGATGGTCCAGTCCAATCTATGGCCTAGATATGGCGAAAATGAGGTGAAGTCTGCAATCCATGAAGCCGAGACAGCCTGTGATGGAGTTGCTCAGATACCTGTTACTGCTATAAACAGAGATGGCTTTGAGCTACGGTGGGATAGGGTGAAAACACAAGTCCAAAATGCAATCGCAAGCTTAGCAGAGTGGGAGATGTGGATTCCGGTGGCAGAAAAGGAAAGGCTCGGAGGGAGAGTGAAGGATCTGAAGGCATTCGGCAACAACCTTGAAGCAAGGAGGGCAGGATTTCTCACAGCACAAAGAATCGCAGAAGAGGAGAGAGTCGGAGGGAGAGTGCCGCAGGTGCCCATGGCAGCTCCACAACCGACACTGAGGATAAAGCCAATCTGTCTACCCAAGTTCAGTGGGTATAAAAGGAACTTCCATCGATGGAGAAGAGACTGGGAGAGTCTGCAAAAGCAGGGGGAACCAACAGGCTCAGTCGAGGTAAAGAGGATCCAACTCATTGACAGTATAGATGAGAGGATATGCAGAGGCCTCCGTTTGTCTTCCTACAACACTGCTGAGGACATGTTCAGGCTGCTGGAGAACAGATATGGAAACAAGTCTACAATTGCCTTGGAGATAATGGAGGATCTGGAGAAAATTCCTGCATTAAGGGCAAATCAGCCTAGGAAAGTTATCGACATGATCCAAACTATAGAGAAGGCCCTGGATGACCTCACGGAGCTTGGAAACACAGGAGCCATCAACAACCCTCTAGTGATCAGATCCATAGAAAGCAAGTTACCTGACGACATCAAGAGGGAGTGGCTTGTCTTCATGGTTAATCCGAGGAATAATGTCACACCAGATAATCACTTTGAGAACCTTCTTAAATTCCTGAAAACACAAGAGGAAATTCTTGAAAAACTGGAGCAGCTGGGAGTGAGTGAAAGGCCAGAAAAGAGAAATCCTTGCATGGAGAGGAAATATGCGTCCACGCGGTCCACAACGAAAGGAGGCTGTGTTGTGTGTGGTGATGAAAAGCACAGAGAAAAAATATTCTTTTGCAAGCGTTTCAAGGAACTGAAGCCAGTGGAAAAGTTGGCTGCTGTAGAAAAGCTGGGGGCCTGCAAGAGGTGCTTGGTCTGTCATGGAGAAGATGATGAATGCAAAGAGACATACCTGTGCAGGAACAGAAACTGTAAAAAAGACCACCATTTCTTTCTATGCCTGAAGGGAGACTTCAGGAGGAGTGACTCAGAAAGAAGACAATTCAATGTGAGAACGCGGACTGAGGAGCAGGAAGAATTTGTATCTAAACTCTCCCCAGAGATGGTAGACAAATTCAAGAGAGCGTTCACCAACATCACCGCAAAGACAAACTGTGGTGAAAAGATCCAGCTTGGAGAGATTGTGTCAAGTGCAGTAGAAGAATTGCCAGTTATTCTAATGCTGCTCGAGGTAACTGCCAATGCAGGACAAAAAATTGGAACCCTGATCGACTTGGCATCGGACACAAATTATATCACCCACAGAGCTGCCAGGAGATTAAATCTTCGAAGTGAAAACATCACTTTAGTCGTCCATGGAGTTGGGGGGATGGCCATGAAGGTTAAAACCAGAAGATATCTCCTCAGAGTGAGGGTCAAAATGCCTAGAGGCACAGAAAGAGCCCATGAGCTTGTCTGCTATGGTTTGAATGAAATTGCCAACATCCACAGAGTCATCAAACCTGAGCAACTCAAGAAGTTCTTCCCAGAAGTCAGTCTAGGAGCTCTGAGGAGACCGGAGAGCATTGAGCTACTGATAAGCCACCGCGAAGGAAGACTTGCTCCGCAAAGAGTGAAGGTAATTGGAGACCTTGTCTTATGGGAGAGCCCGCTAGGAAAGACTGTTGGTGGAGCACATCCAGATCTGTTTGAAGAAGTCGATATGGCCGCGCACAGGTCTGGAACGCACTTTGCTCGATCCATGAGAGCAACCGCTGTCAAGTATCAAGAGATAACTAAAACACAAGAGTTCACAGCTGAAACCAAAAGCACAGTAGCTCGCAGAGAGTTCTTGGATTGGTGGAAATGGGATAGCATTGGAGCAGCTTGCGAACCGAAGTGTGGAGGATGCCGGTGCGGCAATTGTCAACCAGGAGGCAAGGAAATGACTCTGAGTGAGGAAAGGGAGCTGGAGATCATAAGGAAAGGCCTCACCGACATCAAAGCAGATGCTCACAGCGATAAACCGCACTGGGACACAAAATACCCCTGGATTCAAGATCCAAGTTCCCTTCCTTACAACAGGAGTGGGGTTGAAGCCACCTTCTTAAGAACAGTTAAACAACTCAAGAAAGAGCCAGAGTGGAAAATAGCCTACACAGCTCAAGTGCATGAAATGGTGGAGAGAAGAGCAGCAAAGAAACTCACCAAAGAGATGATCGCCAGCTGGAAAGGACCAGTATGGTATGTCAGCCACTTGGTGGCGCCAAACCCACACTCTGTCACAACACCTGTGCGACTGGTATGGAACAGCAGCCAGAAGTTTAAAGGGGTCAGCATGAATGACCTGCTGCTGAAAGGGCCTGATGTTCTCAATCCCATCCGAGCAGTACTACTCAGGTTCAGAAGAGGTGTCCATGCTGCTCTTGGCGACATCAGGAAGATGTACAATTCGGTGTGGTTAGAAAACCTGGAGATGCATCTCCACAGATTTCTCTGGAGAAACACTGAGGAGGAAGAGATTGAAGAGTATGCCATCACCAGAGTCAACATTGGCGATCGACCAGCAGGGTGCATTGTACAACTGGCCATGAGAGAGACAGCAAAACTGCCCATGTTCGCTCACCTGGAGGAGGAACGTAGGATCCTTGAAGAGGATGCCTATGTCGATGACATCCTGACTTCCCATAATGACTTACAAAAGCTGGACAAGGACACCAAAAGAGTTGAAGAGATCCTGAGGACAGGCGGATTCTTCCTCAAACCCTGGATCCGCTCAGGCCAAAGTGGGAGGCAGGAGATCGTACCAGGAGAACAAGGAGCGGTGTCAGGGACAGTACTTATTCTCCCAAACCAGATGAGGAAAGGAGACAATAAAGCCCTTGGAGTTGGATACCTTGTTGAAGAGGACAAACTGTACCTAATGACTTCAATCAATTTCTCAAAGAGGAAAAAGAAGATGAGTCGGACAAAATCTCCTTGAAGAAGAGGTGAGAGGGAAAACTCCAAACCCACTGACGAGAAGAGAACTGCTAAGCCAAGTAGCTAGCCTGTATGACCCAATAGGCCTCATCACACCTGCCAAACAAAAGGGCGCCATTCTTGTCAGAAAGGCGTTTCAAGAAGCTGGAGGCAAAACTCTGACCCGAAACACGTGGGACAAACCTCTGTCTGAACAATTGAGAGAAGAAGCCATCAAACTGTTTGAGGAGTACACACGTCTTAGCCAAATCACCTTCCACAGAAGCCTCACACCAGTCAACTGGATTGGTAAACCTTGGGGAATAACATTCTCTGACGGAAGTGAGAAGAGCTATGGAGCCGTAGTGTACTTCAGATGGGAAACCGAGCAAGGCATCCAAGTCAGGTTGGTTGAGTCCAAAGCAAAACTCACACCTTTGGACCAAAAGGGGGAGGCAGTGAAAGCTGAAATCTGCGGTGCTGTCTGCGCAGCACCACTTCGAAAGTACGTTGAAAAACACAGTCGTATAGAAATTGAACGATGGCTCCATCTGCTGGACAGTCAAACTGTGGTGGGAGCTATCCAGAGAGACAGTTATGGGTATCAATCTTTCTTCGCGAACAGAGTTGGAGAGATCCAGAAATCCACATCTGTCGAAGACTGGTGGTGGATCCCGGGAGGCCTGAACAGTGCTGACATCATAACAAGAGGGGCAGCCCCGGAAGACCTCCAAGAAGATTCCATGTGGCAAAATGGACCAGCGTTCCTGCGGCAACCCATGGAAGAGTGGCCACAGAAGTCAGCCAAAGAAATTGCAGCTTATGCCAAGGAAGGCATAAACAAACTTCAAAGGAAATATTTCTCTGCAGCACTGACCAGAGCGCAGGCCAAGAGAAACAAGAATGATGTACTTCCTGAAGTGGGAGTTCAGAAGGAAAGTCAGAGTGATGCACAGCAAAGCAGGCAAAATAACCCAGATGAACTTAAGACTAAGATCCGAAGACCACCAGCTGGCTCTGCGGTAACAAAACTGATTGACATCAGGAAATTCAGCAGCCTGACCAGGCTGATCCGAGTCATTGCCTGGGTTTGGAGAGCTGCAACGAAATGGAAAGAAGTGTTGACCAGGAATTCAGCCTCAGATAAACCAAAGTGGGAGGAAATTCTTTCAACAAACTGGAAGTCCAGAGGCAAACAAGCTGTACTCACTGTTGGGGAGTGTGAAGATGCACTAAGAGACCTGTTCCTTGCAGCTCAAGAAGGTATAACCTTTCAAGGCACCACTCTCAACAGACTCGCTGTTTACAGAGATGAAGAGACTGGGCTCGTGGTTTGTGGAGGGAGGTTCAAGATCTTTGATGAGGACGAGACTGCTGTACCAATTCTACCATATGAGGCATGGATATCCACTCTCCTAGCCCAAGAGGCTCATGATGCAAACCATGAAGAAATAGCAGGTACACTCCTCCGGATGAGGAAGAAAGCCTGGGTGATAAAAGGCCGGAAGCTGGCTAAAAAGAGAGTTGACAACTGTGTGGTGTGCAGAAAGGCTAGGGCCAGAAAGTGCCAACAGATCATGAGTGACCTTCCACCCGAGCGTATAACACCAGCCAGACCATTTGAGTATACAACAGTGGACTTATTTGGACCATATGAAGTCAAGGACGAGGTGAGAAAGAAAGTCAAGCTCAAGGTGTGGGGAATTGTCTTCTGCTGTATGGCATCCAGAGCTATACACACAGATGTTGTCAGTGACCAGTCAACTGAAGGCTTCTTACTGGCCTACCAAAGATTCACGGCACTGAGAGGGCATCCAAAGAAACTCTGGTCAGATCCTGGAAAGAACTTTGTGGGTGCCAGACCTGCCCTCAAAGAGCTCTACCACTTCCTGGATCAACAAATTACATCTGAGCTTGAAAATGAAGCTTCAAAGCATGGAACAGAGTGGAGCTGGAAGATCCACCCAGCAGACTCCCCTCACAGGAATGGTGCTGCAGAAGCAGCTGTTCGCACTGTGAAGCGGGCCTTGCACAATATGAGAGGCGAAGGACTCTTCACATGGAGTGAGTTTCAAACATTTATGTTCATGGCTGCTAACCTTGCCAATGAAAGGCCCATAGATGCCAGGACTCAGAGCCGGGAGGACTGCATAGAATACATCAGCCCTAATTCTCTTCTGCTTGGAAGGACTGGACCTAGCGGAGACTTAGGAAGCTTTGAGTTTGAAGACTACTCCTACAAACGGTTAAGAGTCATTCAAGCAGAAGTTAACTGGTTCTGGAGGAAGTTGAGTCAGTTGGCTGGACCTAACCTGTTTGTGAGGAGTAAGTGGCACACAAAGCAGCGAAACGTGGCCGTTGGAGACGTCGTCTGGCTTGCAGACCAGAATGCTTTGAGGAGTCAGTATAAGCTTGGTAGGGTCGTCAATGTCAACGCTGACAAGGAGGGCATTGTGAGAGATGCAAATATACGAACCTTCCCAAGTTATCCCATCTCAACTTTGAAGCATGTTTGTGGAGACAAAGCAAAGAAACGTTCAACCAAAATCCCTGCTACAATTCTTCACAGGGACGTCAGGCGATTGGTTGTGTTATTACCTGTAGAAGAGCAGAAGTAAAGCCATCGAAGATGGAGCCGATGTGACCTCCTTGGGTTCAAGAACCAGGAGATCAAGTGGGAGGTGTTGCGTCAAAAGACAGGTATTGATATTCAAGGCGTTCAGATTTTCAACTGATTTCAAAGATAAAACACCAGCAGGGGGCGAAAGAGTGTATGCATTGTGGAACCCATCATTAGCTTGTGTTTCCCTGGGGAACATATATACTGGTGCACCTTTGTGATAGCAGGTGGTGAAATGTTTGGTGGAAAAGCATTTCACTGGAAGTCCTTCACGGAAGAGGAGACTCATCCATACACATTCAGCTCATTTAGGATTCTGGAGACTCAACCGGTAGGCACATGGACATTGTTGTGTAAAATTGTTGCAACTTAGGTGTTTATTTGTGTTGAGAATTGAGACCAATTGTCTAATTTAGTATATAGTATAATTTAGATAATATGACTACATTGAGATTATGTATTTAATTTGAAATGACCTTACTTGAAGTAATGTATATTTATTTTTGTGTTTTGCCTTTAAAGGTTATCAACCTAATTAACTAATTATCAAGCTAACTAAAGAACTAATTAACTAACTAACTGACTAAAGAAATAAAAGAAGTTAGAAGAAAATTGAGTTGTCCCTTGCGTCCTTCAGTCCTTAAAGGCCTTTTTCAAGTTTGGGCAAAGGGCTGCAGTGTGAACCATACACAACTTGACAGACACTATAGGGTCCCTCCTCCCCTCAGACAGACAGTATAGGGTCCCTCCTCTCCTCAGATAGACACTATAGGGTCCCTCCTCCCCTCAGATAGACACAATAGGGTCCCTCCTCCCCTCAGATAGACACTACAGGGTCCCTCCTCCCTTCAGATAGACACTATAGGGTCCCTCCTCCCCTCAGACAGACACTATAGGGTCCCTCCTTCCCTCAGACACTGTAGGGTCCCTCCTCCCCTCAGATAGACACTATAGGGTCCCTCCTCCCCTCAGATAGACACTATAGGGTCCCTCCTCCCCTCAGGCACTATAGGGTCCCTCCTCGCCTTAGACACTATAGGGTCCCACCTCCCATTAGACACTATAGGGTCCCTCCTCCCTTCAGATAGACACTATAGGGTCCCTCCTCCCCTCAGATAGACACTATAGGGTCCCTCCTCCCCTCAGATAGACACTATAGGGTCCCTCCTCCCCTCAGATAGACACTATAGGGTCCCTCCTCCCCTCAGATAGACACTATAGGGTCCCTCCTCCCCTCAGATAGACACTATAGGGTCCCTCCTCCCCTCAGATAGACACTATAGGGTCCCTCCTCCCCTCAGACACTATAGGGTCCCTCCTCCCCTCAGACACTATAGGGTCCCTCCTCCCCTCAGATAGACACTATAGGGTCCCTCCTCCCTTCAGATAGACACTATAGGGTCCCTCCTCCCCTCAGACAGACACTATAGGGTCCCTCCTCCCCTTAGACAGACAATATAGGGTCCCTATTCCCCTCAGACACTATAGGGTCCCTCCTCCCTCAGATAGACACTATAGGGTCCCTCCTCCCCTTAGACAGACACTATAGGGTCCCTCCTCCCCTCAGATAGACACTATAGGGTCCCTCCTCCCCTCAGACAGACAATATAGGGTCCCTCCTCCCCTCAGATAGACACTATAGGGTCCCTCCTCCCCTCAGATAGACACTATAGGGTCCCTCCTCCCCTCAGACACTATAGGGTTCCTCCTCCCCTCAGATAGACACTATAGGGTCCCTCCTCCCCTTAGACAGACACTATAGGGTCCCTCCTCCCCTTAGACAGACAATATAGGGTCCCTACTCCCCTCAGACACTATAGGGTCCCTCCTCCCCTCAGATAGACACTATAGGGTCCCTCCTCCCCTCAGATAGACAATATAGGGTCCCTCCTCCCCTCAGATAGACACTATAGGGTCCCTCCTCCCCTCAGATAGACACTATAGGGTCCCTCCTCCCCTCAGATAGACACTATAGGGTCCCTCCTCCCCTCAGACAGACACTATAGGGTCCCTCCTCCCCTCAGATAGACACTATAGGGTCCCTCCTCCCCTCAGATAGACACTACAGGGTCCCTCCTCCCCTCAGACACTATAGGGTCCCTCCTCCACTCAGATAGACACTATAGGGTCCCTCCTCCCCTCAGACAGACACTATAGGGTCCCTCCTCCCCTCAGATAGACACTATAGGGTCCCTCCTCCCCTCAGACAGACAATATAGGGTCCCTCCTCCCCTCAGATAGACACTATAGGGTCCCTCCTCCCCTCAGACACTATAGGGTCCCTCCTCCCATCAGATAGACACTATAGGGTCCCTCCTCCCCTCAGACACTATAGGGTCCCTCCTCCCCTCAGATAGACACTATAGGGTCCCTCCTCCCCTCAGACAGACACTATAGGGTCCCTCCTCCACTCAGATAGACACTATAGGGTCCCTCCTCCCCTCAGACAGACAGTATAGGGTCCCTCCTCCCCTCAGATAGACAGTATAGGGTCCCTCCTCCCCTCAGATAGACACTATAGGGTCCATCCTCCACTCAGATAGACACTATAGGGTCCCTCCTCCCCTCAGGCAGACAATATAGGGTCCCTCCTCCCCTCAGATAGACACTATAGGGTCCCTCCTCCCCTCAGGCACTATAGGGTCCCTCCTCCCCTCAGGCACTTTAGGGTCCCTCCTCCCCTCAGACAGACACTATAGGGTTCCTACTCCCCTCAGACACTATAGGGTCCCTCCTCCCCTCAGATAGACACTATAGGGTCCCTCCTCCCCTCAGATAGACACTATAGGGTCCCTCCTCCCCTTTGACAGACACTATAGTGTCCCTCCTCCCCTTAGACAGACAATATAGGGTCCCTCCTCCCCTCAGACACTATAGGGTCCCTCATCCCCTCAGACAGACACTATAGGGTCCCTCCTCCCCTCAGATAGACAATATAGGGTCCCTCCTCCCCTCAGATAGACACTATAGGGTCCCTCCTCCCCTCAGATAGACACTATAGGGTCCCTCCTCCCCTCAGACAGACACTATAGGGTCCCTCCTCCCCTCAGACAGACACTATAGGGTCCCTCCTCCCCTCAGACACTATAGGGTCCCTCCTCCCCTCAGACACTAGAGGGTCCCTCCTCCCCTCAGATAGACAATATAGGGTCCCTCCTCCCCTCAGACACAATAGGGTCCCTCCTCCCCTCAGATAGACACTATAGGGTCCCTCCTCCCCTCAGATAGACACTATAGGGTCCCTCCTCCCCTCAGATAGACACTATAGGGTCCCTCCTCCCCTCAGATAGACACTATAGGGTCCCTCCTCCCCTCAGACAGACACTATAGGGTCCCTCCTTCCCTCAGACACTGTAGGGTCCCTCCTCCCCTCAGATAGACACTATAGGGTCCCTCCTCCCCTCAGGCACTATAGGGTCCCTCCTCCCCTTAGACAGTATAGGGTCCCTCCTCCCCTCAGACAGACACTATAGGGTCCCTCCTCCCCTCAGATAGACACTATAGGGCCCCTCCTCCCCTCAGATAGACACTATAGGGTCCCTCCTCCCCTCAGACAGACACTATAGGGCCCCTCCTCCACTCAGATAGACTATAGGGTCCCTCCTCCCCTCAGACAGACAGTATAGGGTCCCTCCTCCCCTCAGATAGACACTATAGGGCCCCTCCTCCTCTCAGATAGACACTATAGGGTCCCTCCTCCCCTCAGATAGACACTATCGGGTGCCTCCTCCCCTCAGACAGACACTATAGGGTCCCTCCTCCCCTCAGATAGACACTATAGGGTCCCTCCTCCCCTCAGACAGACACTATAGGGCCCCTCCTCCCCTCAGACAGACACTATAGGGCCCCTCCTCCCCTCAGACAGACACTATAGGGTCCCTCCTCCCCTCAGATAGACAATATAGGGTCCCTCCTCCCCTCAGATAGACACTATAGGGTCCCTCCTCCCCTCAGATAGACACTATAGGGTCCCTCCTCCCCTCAGATAGACACTATAGGGTCCCTCCTCCCCTCAGATAGACACTATAGGGTCCCTCCTCCCCTTAGACAGACACTATAGGGTCCCTCCTCCCCTTAGACAGACAATATAGGGTCCCTACTCCCCTCAGACACTATAGGGTCCCTCCTCCCCTCAGATAGACACTATAGGATCCCTCCTCCCCTCAGATAGACACTATAGGATCCTTCCTCCCCTCAGATAGACACTATAGGGTCCCTCCTCCCCTCAGATAGACACTATAGGGTCCCTCCTCCCCTCAGACACTATAGGGTCCCTCCTCCCCTCAGACACTATAGGGTCCCTCCTCCCATCAGATAGACACTATAGGGTCCCTCCTCCCATCAGATAGACACTATAGGGTCCCTCCTCCCCTCAGATAGACACTATAGGGTCCCTCCTCCCCTCAGATAGACACTATAGGGTCCCTCCTCCCCTCAGATAGACACTATAGGGTCCCTCCTCCCCTCAGATAGACACTATAGGGTCACTCCTCCCCTCAGACAGACACTATAGGGTCACTCCTCCCCTCAGACACTATAGGGTCCCTCCTCCCCTCAGACAGACAGTATAGGGTCCCTCCTCCCCTCAGATAGACACTATAGGGTCCCTCCTCCCCTCAGATAGACACTATAGGGTCCCTCCTCCCTTCAGATAGACACTATAGAGTCCCTCCTCCCCTCAGATAGACACTATAGGGTCCTTCTTCCCCTCAGATAGACACTATAGGGTCCCTCCTCCCCTCAGACAGACACTATAGGGTCCCTCCTCCCCTCAGATAGACACTATAGGGTCCCTCCTCCCCTCAGATAGACACTATAGGGTCCCTCCACCCCTCAGCCACTATAGGGTCCCTCCTCCCCTCAGATAGACACCATAGGGTCCCTCCTCCCCTCAGATAGACACTATAGGGTCCCTCCTCCCCTCAAATAGACACTATAGGGTCCCTCCTCCCCTCAGATAGACACTATAGGGTAACTCCTCCCCTCAGATAGACACTATAGGGTCCCTCCTCCCCTCAGATAGACAGTATAGGGTCCCTCCTCCCCTCAGACAGACACTATAGGGTCCCTCCTCCCCTCAGATAGACACTATAGGGTCCCTCCTCCCCTCAGACACTATAGGGTCCCTCCTCCCCTCAGATAGACACTATAGGGTCCCTCCTCCCCTAGACACTATAGGGTCCCTCCTCCCTTCAGATAACACTATAGTTTCCCTCCTCCCCTCAGATAGACACTATAGGGTCCCTCCTCCCCTCAGATAGACATATAGGGTCCCTCCTCCACTCAGATAGACACTATAGGGTCCCTCCTCCCTCAGATAGAACTATAGGGTCCCTCCTCCACTCAGATAGACACTATAGGGTCCCTCCTCCCCTCAGATAGACACTATAGGGTCCCTCCTCCACTCAGATAGACAACTATAGGGTCCCCTCCTCCCTCAGATAGACACTATAGGGTCCCTCCTCCCCTCAGATAGACACTATAGGGTCCCTCCACCACTCAGATAGACACTATAGGGTCCCTCCTCCCCTCAGACAGACACTATAGGGTCCCTCCTGCCCTCAGACAGACAATATAGGGTCCCTCCTCCCCTCAGATAGACACTATAGGGTCCCTCCTCCCTCAGACACTATAGGGTCCCTCCTCCCCTCAGATAGACACTATAGGGTCCCTCCTCCCCTCAGATAGACACTATAGGGTCCCTCCCTTCCCTCAGACACTGTAGGGTCCCTCCTCCCCTCAGATAGACACTATAGGGTCCCTCCTCCCCCTCAGATAGACACTATAGGGTCCCCTCCTCCCCTCAGACAGACACTATAGAGTCCCTCCTCCACTCAGATAGACACTATAGGGTCCCTCCTCCCCTCAGACAGACAGTATAGGGTCCCTCCTCCCCTCAGATAGACACTATAGGGTCCCTCCTCCCACTCAGATAGACACTATAGGGTCCCTCCTCCCCTCAGATAGACACTATAGGGTCCCTCCTCCCCTTAGACAGACACTATAGGGTCCCTCCTCCCCTTAGACAGACAATATAGGGTCCCTCCTCCCCTCAGACACTATAGGGTCCCTCATCCCCTCAGATAGACACTATAGGGTCCCTCCTCCCCTCAGATAGACACTATAGGGTAACTCCTCCCCTCAGATAGACACTATAGGGTCCCTCCTCCCCTCAGATAGACACTATAGGGTCCCTCCTCCCCTCAGACAGACACTATAGGGTCCCCTCCTCCCCTCAGACAGACACTATAGGGTCCCTCCTCCCCTCAGACAGACACTATAGGGTCCCTCCTCCCCTCAGACAGACGCTATAGGGTCCCTCCTCCCCTCAGACACTATAGGGTCCCTCCTCCCCTCAGATAGACACTATAGGGTCCCTCCTCCCTTCAGATAGACACTATAGGGTCCCTCCTCCCCTCAGATAGACACTATAGGGTCCCTCCTCCCCTCAGATAGACACTATAGGGTCCCTCCTCCCCCTCAGATAGACACTATAGGGTCCCTCCTCCACTCAGATAGACACTATAGGGTCCCTCCTCCACTCAGATAGACACTATAGGGTCCCTCCTCCCCTCAGATAGACACTATAGGGTCCCTCCTCCCCTCAGATAGACACTATAGGGTCCCTCCACCACTCAGATAGACACTATAGGGTCCCTCCTCCCCTCAGCTAGACACTATAGGGTCCCTCCTGCCCTCAGAGAGACAATATAGGGTCCCTCCTGCCCTCAGATAGACACTATAGGGTCCCTCCTCCCCTCAGACAGACTCTATAGGGTCCCTCCTCCCCTCAGATAGACACTATAGGGTCCCTCCTCCCCTCAGATAGACACTATAGGTCCCTCCTTCCCTCAGACACTGTAGGGTCCCTCCTCCCCTCAGATAGACACTATAGGGTCCCTCCTCCCCTCAGACAGACACTATAGGGTCCCTCCTACCCTCAGACAGACACTATAGAGTCCCTCCTCCACTCAGATAGACACTATAGGGTCCCTCCTCCACTCAGATAGACACTATAGGGTCCCTCCTCCCCTCAGATAGACACTATAGGGTCCCTCCTCCCCTTAGACAGACACTATAGGGTCCCTCCTCCCCTTAGACAGACAATATAGGGTCCCTCCTCCCCTCAGACACTATAGGGTCCCTCCTCCCCTCAGATAGACACTATAGGGTCCCTCCTCCCCTCAGATAGACAATAAAGGGTCCCTCCCCTCCCCTCAGATAGACACTATAGGGTCCCTCCTCCCCTCAGATAGACACTATAGGGTCCCTCCTCCCCTCAGACAGACAGTATAGGGTCCCTCCTCCCCTCAGGCACTATAGGGTCCATCCTCCCCTCAGACACTATAGGGTCCCTCCTCCCCTCAGACAGACAGTATAGGGTCCCTCCTCCCCTCAGATAGACACTATAGGGTCCCTCCTCCCCTCAGATAGACACTATAGGGTCCCTCCTCCCCTCAGATAGACACTATAGGGTCCCTCCTCCCTTCAGATAGACACTATAGGGTCCCTCCTCCCCTCAGATAGACACTATAGGGTCCCTCCTCCCCTCAGACAGACAGTATAGGGTCCCTCCTCCCCTCAGACAGACACTATAGAGTCCCTCCTCCCCTCAGATAGACACTATAGGGTCCCTCCTCCCCTCAGATAGACACTATAGGGTCCCTCCACCCCTCAGCCACTATAGGGTCCCTCCTCCCCTCAGATAGACACTATAGGGTCCCTCCTCCCCTCAGCCACTATAGGGTCCCTCCTCCCCTCAGATAGACACTATAGGTTCCCTCCTCCCCTCAGGCACTGTAGGGTCCCTCCTCCCCTCAGACACTATAGGGTCCCTCCTCCCCTCAGACAGACACTATAGGGTCCCACCTCCCCTCAGACACTATAGGGTCCCTCCTCCCCTCAGATAGACACTATAGGGTCCCTCCTCCCCTCAGATAGACACTATAGGGTCCCTCCTCCCTCAGATAGACACTATAGGGTCCCTCCTCCCCTCAGATAGACACTATAGGGTCCCTCCTCCCCTTAGACAGACACTATAGGGTCCCTCCTCCCCTTAGACAGACACTATAGGGTCCCTCCTCCCCTTAGACAGACACTATAGGGTCCCTCCTCCCCTCAGACACTATAGGGTCCCTCCTCCCCTCAGATAGACACTATAGGGTCCCTCCTCCCCTCAGATAGACACTATAGGGCCCCTCCTCCCCTCAGATAGACACTATAGGGTCCCTCCTCCCCTCAGATAGACACTATAGGGTCCCTCCTCCCTCAGGCAGACAATATAGGGTCCCTCCTCCCCTCAGATAGACACTATAGGGTCCCTCCTCCCCTCACACAGACACTGTAGAGTCCCTCCTCCACTCAGATAGACACTATAGGGTCCCTCCTCCCCTCAGACAGACAGTATAGGGTCCCTCCTCCCCTCAGACAGACAGTATAGGGTCCCTCCTCCCCTCAGATAGACACTATAGGGCCCCTCCTCCCCTCAGATAGACACTATAGGGTCCCTCCTCCCCTCAGATAGACACTATAGGGTCCCTCCTCCCCTCAGGCAGACAATATAGGGTCCCTCCTCCCCTCAGATAGACACTATAGGGTCCCTCCTCCCCTCAGGCACTATAGGGTCCCTCCTCCCCTAGGACGCTATAGGGTCCCTCCTCCCTTCAGACAGACAGCATAGGGTCCCTCCTCCCCTCAGATAGACACTATAGGGTCCCTCCTCCCCTCAGACACTATAGGGTCCCTCCTCACTCAGATAGACCCTACAGGGGCCCTCCTCC